>NC_055995.1:81039043-81339043 GCF_018446385.1 Zingiber officinale
CCTTACCCTATTGGATCGTGTACTGCTCTCATCGAGCTCAGGTTAGATTTCAATCAGCTAAAAGCATTACCTGAAGCGATCGGGAAACTCGAGTGCTTGGAAATTCTTACACTGCACTACAATAGAGTTAAATCATTGCCTAGTACTATGTCTTCACTTTCTAAGCTTAAAGAACTCAATGTCAGCTTCAATGAGCTTGAGTCGATCCCTGAGAGCCTTTGCTTGGTCAAAAGTCTAGTAAAGTTGGATGTCGGAAGGAACTTTGCTGATTTGAGAATGTTACCGAGATCAATCGGGAACCTAGAGATGCTAGAAGAGTTGGACATAAGCAGCAACCAAATAAGAATATTGCCTGATTCTTTCAGTCTTCTGGCGAAACTAAGAATGTTCAATGCAGATGAAACTCCATTGGAAATGCCACCGAAAGATGTTATTAAATTAGGAGCTCAGGTAAAATTTAGTCTTGTTCTTTAGTTCTTTCGATACAAATATGATTCTTTCTTGACAAATTCATTGTTTTTTTTTGCTCGGTAGGCTGTTGTCCAGTACATGGCCGATTCAGTTAGAGCAAAGACTGAGGGTAGTCGACAGGCTGAGCCAAAGGATTGTTTGTTTTGGTTGTGTTCATTATGTTCGACGATAGACGAAGAATGACAAGCGAAGTATACAAGTTGTTACACTTTTGTTTGAGTTTTGCACATTGCAATCATCTTTGAGTTTAAACCCTTTGTTTGTAAAAGCCAAAAATAATGTAAATATCTTCTTCTTGTGGGACAGATCATGATTGTTTATATTGTGATAAGAAAGAGACAACAATTCCTACTCAATTTCTTAGGTGTATAATATCTATCGAGTTAATCATTCTTTTTTCCTAGTTTTCAATGGAGAGACAAAGACAACAATTTTGTTGTGTTCTTTTTTGCTTTCTGAGAGTTTAAAACAATGTCATGTTTGGTGACCTTTTACATGACATAGAAAAGAACATCAATTGCTGTTTTCTAAAAGCTCGAGCTCAATTCAATAATATGTTTAACAAATAAGCTTAAACAAACTCAATAAATAAATAAACAAACTGAAATACAACTAAGCTCTGCTCAACTTGGTTACACTCTTAATTTCCATGCAAAACTCAGTCTCACAATAAACTGATTATTTAACCATTATCAATCAATAAAAATGTTTCCAGAGAATGAAGAACATCAAGTGCAAGAGGAGCTAAATGATACACTTAGTCTGAAATCATCAAATTGATCAACTGAAAGAGACTACATTTCTGATAACATTTAAATCTTTCAAACTGTTATCAATTAGAGACCTTTTTATCTCCCTCCATCAAACTAAAATGTGTGTCAATAGATTTTTACTAACCAGTGATTCCTTGCAGGAGGAAATTATTGATAGGCTTATTGCACAATAACACTTACAAGAACATCACACTTAAAATGTGCTTAAAGATGAATAAAACCCTAAACCAATGATGAACCAGAGATTGCTCATTAAACCACCTTGACCTTGTTCTAAGACACTGTTCTACCGAGCTTGTTTAGCTGCCCCTGTAGGTACTGAAGGAAAAGGGAGCATGCAACAATGGAACATGAAAGTGATCGCCTGTCTGATTCTCCCGCACCTGAAACACAATGCTAACATAAGGAAAGAATCCTGACGGTGCATATTTGCCGGTGTCGAAACTTATCCGGTAAAAGCCAGGAGTAATATGATCGACAATGCCCATCAGTTGACCACTACGGCCATCGGTGTTTGTTGTTGATGAGCCTACCAATACCCAGCCAGTGGATTCTCGGTTTGAGAACAATGGCTGCTGTGAAGTTCCCTTCCACATCTCCAAGTGAACATCCATGCCTGAGGCTGGAGAGCCACGCGCAATGTCCAAGACGTGGGTTGTGATGGGTGGACGGGTGCGAGAGCTGCCGCCTGAAGATACATGAAATGTAAAGGAATTAAAGAAACATGAAAATTTCTTACACAATTTTTCTTCATTAACAGCAGCGAAAAAAGATATCATAGAAGAATGCAACATTCAAGAACATATGCATATGATATGATTATATATAATGGAAATACACTGACCGAAAAATAATTATGTAATGACGAAAGCTAGAAATGTTTTTCCGGGCTCAAGATACAAGAGATATGAAGTAAATACCACCTGCTGTGATGGAAGAATTCACAGGAAGAGAAGAGGGGGCTGAACTGTTTGATCCAACATCAGATTTTACAAGCCTAGCAAGACGCAGTTCGATTATTTTCATCTCCTCTTGTGCTGCTATTTCAAGTTCAACAATGGGCCTATTCACGTAGCGTTTCTACAGAGGAAGACTCAGTAAGTAAACAATTAATCCAATCTCGAGATTGTCATGCAAGAAAGCATGTAACTAGTAAGAACAGCAGCATGCAGATGGTAGATAAATGAGACAACTAAAATCTCACTAAACTTATATAGCTAGAGTTACTGTCAGTGTTCAAAGCACAATTACCTAAATCCATACTGATCTATGTCCAGACAAGGACATAAATAGGCCAATTAATGACAAATTTTTGGTAAGTTGGATAAACAATTAGATCTGACGATGTATAAATAAGTAATACTTAGTCTATAGTAACTTGAAGTTGAACAAATAGATAACGAGTGAATTTTTAAGCAACTTGCCCAAGCATTCCAGGATTAGCAAGACTTTCTCAACCTCTACAGTAGGTATAAGATGAACAAACAGTTGTTATTTTAAACACTCAAAAGACAGAAACATAAATATTGCACTTAAAAAATGGCCGAAATTCTGTTTCTTTCAAAAGAAGCTGTTGGTATTGTCAAACGTTACAATTTGTACAAATACAAAAAGTGAATTTTAAACATTTAACATGTCGCAAGGTGCAATAAGCTAGTGAAATAACAAAAATTTTTTGAGAGGTTGCATTCTATGCAGAAGAAGAAATAATAGTGTCATAGAACATCTCATATCTTGCAGGCGGAAATTCATACTTCTGCCTTTCGAGACTGTAGTTCAGCAGAGCATGCATATTAATTCCACACAAAACATCCGTCAAAGAAGAAAGTAGATCAGACCATCTTACAAAATTACATCTGTTTATAACTATGTCCATTGTTTTTCCTATAATTCGTACTCAACATCTTTGTCCACATTAAGAAAAATGTTTATCATGTTTTGACCACGAACTACATATTTCCAAATTATAAGCAACATAAGAATTTCTTTGAACTCCTCTCTCTTTGTGCAATCTCATATAGCATGATAATGTTAAGAAGATGATCTAGCCAGCCAGAAAAATGAGCATATTGTGCTGATTTATAACATCAAGAAGGTGCTTCTCTCAGTCACGATTTCCAATTTCTATGCAAAGCTTAACAAAGTCTGCATAGTTTGATGTCTAAATTTAGTTAGTCAATTCTTCGAGACAATTAAATGGACAATAGGAGGCGAGCTAGACTCATAATCATGGCTTACATGTAATATATATCTTGTTATTAAGATGACAATTATATTGTGAAGATTAAGATATTATAAGAGCTTCAACCTTAAGACACAACAGTAGTTTTACCCGACATTCAAATCTACTATGTTTGAAGAGTAAATGTGAAACCAAACCATTTTTCTGAAGCTGAAACGTGAGGCATGAATAAGAGATGACCAAACTAAACTTATTCTTTTAGCAATTTACCTTCAATTCAGCAAGGATCTCCGGTGTGCCCCTTCCAGAGGCGCAGATGAGGAACACAAACCCAAACTTCTCCTGGTAACGGATATTCCAGTCCACCAATTCCTACAGTTTGATGAAAGAAAAAGAATTCAATTCAATTCTCAAATTAAATAAAGGGGTGGGGGGTGGGACATGATCAGATCCACCTGCAACGTGGTATCAGTGGCAGTAGCCATTGCAGCAGATTGTTCTTCCTTGGACCACCTAATCCGGCCAACAATAAAAAAGTTAAAAGGATTCCAGAATAGAAAAAGGAATGAGAGGGATTGGAAGAATAGTGACTGCGAAACGGAGGGAGAGATGGATCCGATCGGCGGGTGAGCCGCGAAGGCCTCGAGCCATCCGGCGACGTCGATCTGAAGAATTAGAAGGTGAGGAAAGGGGTAGGCGAGGGTGATCGAGAGTAGAGAAGAGGAGGGCAAAGGTGCAACCTTGTTGAACCAGATCCCGCGGGCGGACTGGATCGCGTGGTGGAGGTCGGAAAAGGGCGAGGCGGAGGCGAGCTCCTTGGCGAAACGCTTGCTGCCGCAGCACCGTAGCACATCCTCCTCCGTCCACGAAAAAGACGCCATCTTTCCGGCGTTCCTCCTACTCGGCTCCGTCGATCCCTCTCCCCAACTCTCTCCTCGCCTCTCCCTCCCGCTCACTCTCTACGACCTTTACCGATCATAGTGGGCTATTGGGCCTTTCTGATGCGGCCTTTTCCGGTCGAAAGAATACGATCGGTTAGATCGAACACTTCGATTTTAAAATTTTCGTTGTCTTAAAAAAATTGAAATCATATATATTTAAAATTTATTATTCGGTTAAATCGAAATAAAAAATCATACGGTAAAATAAATTCGATAAAGTCTGGGTCGATACATTTCGTTCCAACGTCCCAAACGCAACTCGATTCGATCCGACCGAAACGATGCGCCTCTCGCGCGGCCAAGAGATTCTCTTCCGCCTCATCCATCCACGATACGAAAGATTCTCCTCCACCAACCCCTCGCCTATGCACTAGTTATATAAACATCGATACCACACAAGAATTGCCGCCGCCGTCGCTGATTCAGAACAAGGGTTTTTTTTTTCCTCTTCCGGCAAGGTAAATCTCTCGTATCTCCTCCTCTTTTCCTGTTTTTGTGTAGATGCGCACTCCTAATTCTCGCAAAGCCTGGTTTTCTTTTCCCTTAAACAAATACATTGTGGATCCCGGACGCAGGCGATTTTAGGTTGCTTGGGCAAAGGTTTCCCCTTGATCTTCTAGAAAGGCCTTACCTTTTCTTTTGTTTGGATGAATGTTTTTGAATGTTTTTTTTCCCTTTTCCTTTTGGGAATGATGATTTATAAGAAATTTTGACTGAAAATTTTGCGCCTGAGTATGGGAGACTTGGCGAGTTGAGCAGTTTCAAATTGATGGATGTCAATGGGGATCTGAAATTCAAATGATTAATTGTATGGTAATGGAGGCGCATTTCGAAAATGTGGAAATTGTTTCTCTTGTGGACACTTTCATAGACCTACAAGATCTGATTTTTGAGCAAGCGTCACTGTGCACAAGATCAAGGATAGTAGTCTAGGTGTTTCTTCATTTCTCTGGATTCATTCTTGTGGATTTTTTCAGTCTGGATTCCACTATATTACCTATTTTCAGAAACAATAGGATTAATATCGTGCTTTCGAAGATGTACCAGTTCACAATATTTGCAACTCCTCTTTCATGCTTCTAAATGTGCCTTCTGTTTCACTTGACATTGTCTTGGTTAACTGAGGTTGGTGATGTTTGACTCTTGTTTTATATTCAACAAAACAACATAATCAGGTGATTATTCATTGATGACAAACATATTCTTTCTCCGATGGTTAGATTTCTCCAAGCTGGCTAGTTTATGAGTAGCATGTATTTGATTTCAGGAAACTGAAAATTCAGTAAAAGGTGACTGTTTCATCAGGCAGTGAGATTGTTATGTTCGTTAGCATGTTGTTTATTAGCTCGAGTTTGTATACGTTGTTGTTATAATGTCATAGTCATTCAGGTTCCCGGTCTTTGAATGTTGTAGATGTCAGATGTAGCCAAGGACCTCACTGCTGGAACTGTTGGAGGAGCTGCGCAGCTAATCGTTGGTCATCCTTTTGACACCATCAAGGTTAAGCTCCAAAGCCAGCCAACGCCACTCCCTGGCCAACCCCCCAAATATTCCGGTGCCATGGATGCAGTCAGGCAAACATTAGCTGCTGAAGGGCCAAGAGGGCTATATAAAGGGATGGGTGCTCCACTTGCAACTGTTGCAGCATTTAATGCTGTTTTGTTTACTGTGAGGGGACAAATGGAGGCATTATTGAGGTCACAACCTGGTGCTCCCCTAACGGTGAATCAGCAAGTAATAGCTGGTGCCGGTGCTGGCGTAGCAGTTTCCTTTTTAGCATGTCCTACAGAATTGATCAAGTGCAGGTTAGTGGTTAGTAGTCTTTATTTCTTTGTCTCTAAATGCATGTTTTCTCCCTGTTAAGTTTCTAGTAGCCAGTAAAAGCAGTTTTTACTATGTCACCAAATGAATTTCTCGAAGATTTATTGCTGAGTTCTAAGCAGTTTGGTCATGATTTTTTTTCACAGTAAATTTGAATGTTACTGTAAATATGTTCTAAATGATAAATAAGTTCATGTGGCTCCTGTTTATATGCATCTTTTTTCCATATTGCTCCTCTAATTTGGTGTATCTGTGTTATCTACAATGTAAAACTATCAATCTTGCCATGTCTATAACATCATTAGTGTGGTGGTTATTCCTTGTTCAACATCTTAAAACTTTTTCTTGTCCATAACAACCTCTGAAATTAATTCCATGGATAAGTCTGTTCATTTCTTTTGGTCACCTTGTTCCCAGCTTGTAAATTGGCTATTATATCAAACTACTATGCAATTTACTTCACTCAATATTATCAGATATTATGTTTTTATATAAACCGTAGAGGTTAACCTAGTCCAACTGCTGTTCAATTGAGTGGAAGGCCATTTCAAGTAGAAAAAAAAATGCCTTCCAGTGTCAACATGGAATTTTATAATGTGGAAAATCCCATGGGATCAACCTAATTGGTTCTTACCAATAATTGGCGCATTTGATGACCAAGCCCATTAGGCATTTTGTTATCATTCACAATACACCTATCAATTAAAAGAGGCACGTCTATATCTGTAAATGGGATCATTGTCATACCTCATTATCTCAAGGCTTCGTGTGTTCATGCAATGCATACATACATACATACATACATTCAGAGTGCCGGTGACCGACTGTTAGTATCCATACATGAAGAGCCCAAATATTAGAAGTTTTATGGGCTCTATTGGCTTTACCACAATGACAGAAACTTAAAATTGGCTCTACATCAGACTTTCGGTTCTCCTTTCTGTTTGGTTCTTGCGTTTCTATGACATACTAAATCAGCCTCTCGTTAAATGATGTGTTAATTTATCTTAGGTTTTCTTCTAATATTTTAATATAAGAAAGGGAAATGCACTCAGGTCGAGCTCTATTGTTGAGGATGTGCCTAAATTTTATCAAATTAGACATGAGGGACACTTACGTGCACATTCTTGTCAGAAGCTTGCATTAGAGTCTGAGTAACATAGGTGAAATCAGTCTCCACTGATAATCTACTCGATTATGAGTTAATAGGTTGATTCTCATATCTGAGACTGCTTGAAGCAAAAGAAGATTGGTCGTCGACCCAGAAGCATCGTGTTCTATGAACTTCTACTCGTTTGAGTTTGCAAATGGTTACTAAATTTCCTGCAGCAGTCTTCTGTTTCTTGATTGTGATGACACTCTGAAACAGGTTGCAAGCTCAGAGTGCTTTAGCAGACTCAGCTGCAGCAAAGTATGGAGGGCCAATTGATGTCGCAAAGCATGTTGTTCGCGAAGCCGGTGTCAGAGGCCTGTTCAAAGGCTTGGTTCCAACCATGGCACGAGAAGTTCCCGGAAATGCAGCCATGTTCGGTGTCTACGAAGCCCTCAAGCAGTACTTTGCAGGCAGTCAAGACACTTCAGGACTGGGAAGAGGTTCCTTGATTGTCGCCGGAGGTCTAGCCGGTGCATCCTTCTGGCTATCAGTCTACCCGACCGATGTCATCAAGAGTGTGATTCAGGTCGACGACTACAAGAAGCCAAAATACACTGGATCAATCGACGCCTTCAGGAAAATTCTGGCTTCCGAGGGAGTCAAGGGGCTATACAAAGGTTTCGGACCGGCCATGGCTCGCAGTGTTCCTGCTAACGCAGCATGTTTCCTCGCATACGAACTAACCAGATCCAGCCTCGGATAATCACTTCAACAGGCACCTCTCGAGCCTTCATTCATCTCGAAATATTGTTATTTGCTTCTTCATTGAAGAATTCTCTTCTGAAATCTTGTTATTGTTGCAAAATGGTTATTATGTTCTCTAACTGTTTACTTATTCTCTCTAATCACTCACATCATTGCCTAATCAGATAATCAATTGTCAACCAGAATGAAACTAAAAACTGTTAAAGCAGAGAAGAGTGGTTTACTTTCTTTGCTTCATTAGCATAATTACTTTATTTATTTATTTATTTGTGCATTAAAGTTAAGCATACTGTATATTAAATTCTTTTTGCTGTCTGTGTTTATTTTATTGCCAAGTTGCCAACTTGATCAAGGTCATTCTCACTCACCAATGCCATTTAGGAATCCAGCTGCCTGCATGCCTTTTTTATTATTTATTATTTATTATTTATTATTATTTTATAAATGTGGTCGCAAAGGGCCACCATGTGGCTTTGAGAAGATAACATATTTTAGTGGGCAACGAATTAAAATATTTGAGAAATTTTTTATTAAGCTCCTCCTTCCCATTTTATTTTATTTTTCTCATTTTATCCTCTAATATTTTTATTTAAAACTCCAAGATGTTTTGATAATTTTTTCTTGGTGAAAATTGTAATTTTACCATGCCACATGCATAAGCATATACCTACTCTAGTAGGTAGGAGGTGTGTATAAAGTATTAGGCGTAAATTTTTTTTTTAAAATATTTTATACTGGATAATGCTAGAAGAACAATTTAACATTTCAGTTTAGATACTTAAAACTTTAGAAATTTATTAAATTATATATATTTCAGTTAGGTAACATTGTTTATTTGATTTTTTTTATTTAATAAATTTAACTTATCTAATTGTGGGACCATCGGCAAGGCTACTCCAAAGAATATTCAAAGGCAAAAAAGACTTTTTTCTCACTTTTTTAAATTAAAATAATTTGTTTCACATATTTAAAAAGTTGCTAGAGATTTGGTGACATGATGTATATTCTAAAACATCATTAGTTTTTAAAATAATAATAATAATAATAATAAAAATATGAAATAATGGATGGCCTTGAAAGTCTTCTATGTATATATTTTAAACATCATTAGTTTTTAGTCCCTTTTCTATTTTTTCTCCCAATAATTTGCTAGTTTTCAATTTGCCCAATGAAGTATTGCTAGTATTTGAATCAGTTTAATGGACTAAAGTGAAAAGTTTGTGAAAAAAATAAAAGTGCATGAAATGAGTGAGAGATTAACAAAAATTAAAGCTTAAAACAAGGTTGAAATTACAATTTAAACATAAGAAATAAATGGTTTGCACTGAATATTAAAGTAATATTCCATTAATATTCTTACATATAATTCAAGTTGCATCATTATTTAAGATGCTTAAATGAACTTAAACAAATGTTAATACAATATTGAAGAGAAATACAAACTCATTTATGGCAAGAGATTATGAAAGTCCAACTCCTAATTAAGAGATTGAGATTCATCAGCAATTCCTAATTCACAAAATGCAGAAAAAATAATAATAACAATAATAATAAAATAAAAACTATGAACAAAGAGATCATTTGGAGAAAAAAGATTTCTCTTTTTTGATTCAAAGTTTGAAAAGGAAACAAAGAAGAGAGAGAGATGGGGGAGAATTATTGAAACGTCCAAGTTTGATGCAGAAGATGAACAGCAGAGAGGTTTTCTGCGATTGCAGCAAAATAGAAGGATGTTTCTGTAATTTTCCCGTAGAAAATACCCTATTTCGCTGCCTCAGCTCCGCCGCCGCTACTCTGCGGCGGCCGCGGCCGCCGCTACGGAGGAGAGTTTCTGGAGGTTGAGGCGCACGACGGTGTCGGCGAAGAGCCGGGTGTCTTCCTCCGTGTTTCCTTCGGGCACGTCGACGATGTAGGACTCCAGCACGACCGCACGGATCTGGCCCCCTCCGCCGCGGAGCTCGTCGACGGTGGTGACAGATCGGTAGTTCCGGAGGCGGTGCTCTCCGCCGACGATGGTGAATCCCGACACGCGCCGGTCCTCGTCGAGGACGTCGAGCCGCTCGGTGCTGGTGCTCGCGGGCAGCCCAGAGATGACGCTCACTTCGCGGAGGCACCCCGGCCGGATTTCCTCCCCCGCCCCGCCACTGATGGCGCAGCTGCGGATGAAGTGCTTGTAGACTTGCGGGCTGTCGAATCGCCGGACCACCGACCAGACCGCCGCGGCGGGGGCGCGGATGCGCTGGGCCAGCAGCGAGGAGCACTGCCCAGGGCCCACGCGGTACCGGTGGTGGGAATCGATCCTGGGACGTAGATCCGCGTACTCCTCCGCCGTGAGGCCCGCCGGTACGTCCTCCGCCGTTGCCTCCGGCGATCGGGATGGTTCCCCGCAACTCGCCATGTTGTTTAATTTCCGGTCGACTTTCACGCTTAATTTCTTTCTCAACTCTCGATGGAGTTTATATACACACAGTCCGCATAAAAGGCAAAATTAACAAGTAAAAAAAAATATATTTATTAATATTAATATATGATTTTTTTTAAAGATATATTAAATTATTAAGCAAGGGGGGGAGTGGTAATCTTGAGTTCAGATCCTCTCTTCCAACTATCCTCTCATCGATCGGACGGATTAAATCATATCTCAAGAATATAATGCACATCAGAAGGATATCATACACATCTCGAGGATGTCATGACCGTCCGATCGATAAAGAGACACAGGAACACATGTTCCTCTTATGCATGAATTGCAGTTGTAGCAACTGTTGGTTGTAATGACTGCTGATTATAACAATGGCTAGTTATAACAACGATTGATTATATCAGTTACGATTTCATAGTTGTTATAATATTATAGTAGCTGTGGATTTGTAACTGCTACAATTATTATTATAATTATAACAATTATGATTTTGTAGCTGCTACAACTGTTATAGTCGTAGCGGCTATGTTGCTTGCTACAACGTGATTGTGTGTGTCAAATGCATGCATGTGCCAATGGAGTATCTGTGTCATTTTACATGGAGATAAAATACTATTTTGATAAAAAAAAAAAAAAAAATGGAATGCTACTTTGACATAGGCCTAGCCCAGAGGCTGGGTGGTCCTGGGCAACTACCCAGGGCCCAAACTTTATATATATATATATATATATATATATATATATATATATATATATGTATATATATTTTTATATATTTAGGAATTAGGTTAAGTTTTATTATTTCACAGCTAATTCCTCAAATTCTCATCCTCTTGCAAAATCGCCTTGCTCTGCACACCTCTCTCACCTCTGTGTCTCCTTCATCTATGATTCTCTCTTGGCTTCTCTCTTTTCTCTCTTATGAGTCTTCTCTTTCTCAAGAATCTCAACAAATTTAGTTAATTGTTTCTTCAATTTTGTTTGCTCTGCCTGCGACTCTGCGTCTCCGCCACTTTGCGAGGTGCGGCATTGCGCGGTTGCGCCCATGCTCCTTCAGTCCTTCACCTCTTCTCTACACGGCTACTCCTCTTGCACGCTGCACCTAAAGGTTTTGAACCTTTGCGACTTGCGTTGCGAGTTGCGACTTGCGAGTAACAGTGAATCAACGAGTTGCGATAGTCGACGGTTGCACCATCTACAGATCTACTCATTTTCAACTCTTCGTTTGCAACTACAAGTGCAAGACTTTAAGTCTGTAGACTCTGCACGGTCACGATCCGCATTTTCATTCTCCATCATCAATGGTTGAGGCTTTGGCTAGTTGTTCATCCCTTAATCAATTCAAGGACAATTGGACAAGGTTATTAACTTAATTGTTCATTTGTTCATAGAATAGGATTTTTTTTTGCTAATTAGTTAATTATAAATTTGGAATTTAATCTTGACTTAATTGTTAAATTAACAAACAGTTGCTTAGTATTGTGAGTTGTGTCTTGAGTCAGTGACTTAGTGACTATCGACTATTGTACCATAGTCTACCTAGTCCGAGGTGTTTAAATCCAGGTGCTATTATTCCTTTTATACTGAGATTGAGTTGATTTAAATTATAATTTTACAATTGTTGTAATTTTGTGAATTATAATTTGTTGCTTAAAAAATATATTTCTGGATGTGAAAAAAGAAAAAAAATAAAAAGACTAGAATAATTAACTGAATCACAAAGAGGTGCTCTACATAAATTCTTTATTAAAAGTACAAATTCTAATGAAAATATAGAAATTTTAAATAGGGATAATATAGGTAAGTCTAAAGAAATTCATGATTTTGGTGATGAGTCTAATGAAATTCATGATGTTAATGATGAGTCTAATGAAATTCATGATGTTAATGATGAGTCTAATAAAATTTGTGATGTTAATGATGAGTCTAATGAAATTCATGATGTTAATGAGGATAGAGATAATTTAAGAGAGCGTGAAAATGTTACTAATGTAGTAGATAATGAGAATACTAATATTGATAAACAATTTATTCCTCCACTTGATATATATGATCCAAGAAATTGGGATAATCTTGATAACAATGCACATGATGTTTTAGTTGAAAAGGGCCCTATAAAAGAAATGAATCTCACATTTCTTTTTGATCATTTTGGTTACGAATAATCCTGCTAAAGTAATAGGAATTAGACGTAAGATGATTCCAAATATAAAAACTTCAATCATTTCGGTTTGTTTAAGGGGATAAAAAAATAGGTAAGATACATTTAAAAATATTAATATGAATTATCCATGAATCTCAATGACCAAGAATTGACAATTGGTGTGTAAAAGAACCATAGAATACCAAGAATCTCAGAGAAATATACGTTTTTATCAATTTGTTCATTCAATTTATTTCAAATAAGTCGTATCTTGTTTAAATCAATTAATAGAGTTGAGGTTATAGTTAAAGTAGCCAGTAGAAAATCGAAATAACTAGTTATAGTAAGCATGAAAGAGCTAAATTAGATATGTTTCTTTGCTACATATGTTGATAAAACACTTACCTAAATTAAAATTTTTAGAAAATATGACGGTAAGAAAAAATCAATTAACAGAATCAGTAAGCATGAAAGTGTTAAATTAGACATTTTTCAAGTGCTCATTATTTTTAAAAGTTAAGTAATAGAAAGGTAAGAGACCGAAAGTGGTTGGTATATAGTAAACATATAAATAAAGTTTATTATTTTTGTTGTAAGTTATTTAAATTTGAAAACAATAGAAGTTCTTTAGCAAATGATGATTTTAGAGATTTGAAACATTTCGACTTAAAAAACATAAAAATTGTATTGAACATAAGGAATTAAAAATGAGATTAGATAAAAATGAAACAATTGATAAAGATTTACAACGAGAAATTTCTAAAGAAAGAGAGCATTGGAGATAAGTTCTTACAAGAATATTAGCAATTGTAAATGCCTTTCTAAACATTGATTGACTTTTCGAGGATCTAATGAGAAACTATATCAAGAAAGTAATGGAAACTTTTTAGAGTTAATTGAAATGATTGCTGAATTTGACGTTGTGATGCAAGATCATATTAGACACATTCAAAATCATGAAATTCATCATCATTATCTTGGTCATAAAATTCAAAATGAGTTGATTTATATTTTAGCTGATAATGTTAGAAGGATTATCATTAAGAAAATTAAGGAGGTAAAATATTTTTCAGTAATTCTTGATTGTACTTAGGATATAAGTCATCAAGAACAAATGACTTTCATAGTACGATGTGTTAATATGTCATCTAGCAATGTGAAAATAGAAGAGTATTTTTTAGAGTTTCTAAAGGTTAATGATACATCTAGTTTTGGATTTTTTAATGAATTAAAAAATATATTAAAATCATTTGATCTTAATATTGAAAATATTAGAGGTCAAGATAATGGTTCTAATATGAAAAAAAATACCAAGGAATTCAAAAGAGGTTTCTTGAAATAAACTTGATCCAGGGGTAAAGTGGGACCTGGATGGTAGAGGGGCCAATGACACGTGGGGGGTCAGAGTTAGCACGGTCAACATCCTGGGCAAGGCCGAGCGGTCGACGTACTGCTCGAGCGCCAGCGCGACAACCCAGCTCAACGCTGGGTTTCCGACGCTCAAGGGTCAAGCGGAGTCCCCGCTCGGCCGGACGATGGACATTGCACGACTACGCGTGGCGCGGCGCGGCGCGAGCAGGATGAGGCACTAGGGGATGAGCGGGCCTCCCACTCAGCTCGGTCACTCCCTCAGCAGTATGGGGGCGCAACCGATTTGACTCCCACTCAATTTTGTAGACAACAAGATGAGCGGGAGGAAATATCTTCCTCGGGGCAGGCGTCACCGACAAGCGACATGGTCAGACAGAGAATCGTACAGTGGAAGCCTCCACTGTCACGTCAGGGATATGGCCGGTCTGTTAAGGTATGGAGTCAGACACGTTTTTCTGACACACTCATTACAGGTATACTTTGAGAAGCGTGCACGTCTCGATAAGCGTGCATGCACCTTCAGAGAGCCTATATAAGGACCCCCAGACTTCAACGGACGTATGCGCGACTCATCACTGCAGCTACATTTCTCGTCATTCTACTTCAATTTCTTGTTGCCGGAGGCTGACTTGAGCGTCAGAGGATCATTGCTGGGAACCCCTTCCCGGCTAGGTTTTGTGCTTGCAGGTTCCCCGCTGAAGGTCTACGTCACTCACAGGGCTGTGCAGAGTCAACGAGAGCACCACGTCCCTAGCGACCGTCGACTCAGCACTCGGACAGGATCAAAACCCAAGAGCGTTATACATGTCATGCGCTTGTCATAGTCTTAATTTCCCCGCTGAAGGTCTACGTCACTCACAGGGCTGCGCAGAGTCAACGAGAGAACCACGTCCCTAGCGACCGTCGACTCAGCACTCGGACAGGATCAAAACCCAAGAGCGTTATACATGTCATGCGCTTGTCATAGTCTTAATTTGACTCTTAGTGATATGCCACATTCTTGTGTTAAAGCCGTTTCTTTTTTTGGAGTAGTCCAATGCATATATACATTGTTTTTAAGTTCTCGTGAAGTGCGAAATGATTTATTAGAATTATATAGCATTTGTGATGATGCAAAGTCTAAGAGTGAAGCTAAAAGTATAATTAACTCAATTGAAAGTTTTGAATTTTTACTTGGTATGGTTATTTGATATAACATTTTATGTGCTATAAATATGATAAGTAAGAAATTACAATCAAAATCTATATGCATTGATTTTTCTATAAAACAATTAAATGATGTAATATCATATTTTGAAAAGTATAGCAACGATAGTTTTGCAACAAGTTTGTCTATTGCTAAAAGTCTTGCATCTGATATGAATATAGAGCCAATATTTTCAATGAAATGTTATATTTTTAGAAAAAAATAAATAATTTGATGAGAAAGAAGATGATGAAATTTCACTATTACTTGAAGAATCTTTTAAAATTAATTATTTTATGATTATTGCAGATATGACAATTTCTTCTTTGAAATGTAGATTTGATGAAATTGATTTTTTGTTTGATTCAAAAACATTAAAATCATTAGATAATGATGAGTTAAGAAAATGTTGTATTAATTTGACATCCACTCTTACCCATGAGAATTCATTAGATGTTGAGTTAGATGATTTATTTACAGAATTAAAAATATTACAACCGACTTTACCAAATGAGATAATGTCGGCAGTTGATATTCTTAATTTTGTAAAAAATATAAATTGTTATCCAAATGTTGTAATTGTTTATAGAATATTATTGAATATGCCTGTTATTGTAGGATTGACTGAAAGAAGTTTCTAAAAATTAAAATGGTTGAAAACATACCTGAGATCAATGATATCGCAAGAGATATTGAATGTATTAGCAATTTTATCTATTAAAAAGATATTTTAGAAAATTTTGAAATAAATAATATTATAGATGATTTTACATTTAAAAAGTTAGAAAATCTCATTGTAAATGTTTTTTACTTTATTAAAAAAAATTATGAGGCATATTTTTATCGTTTTGTCCTGAATCTCCTAAATGTTAGGATCGGGGCTGCTTTGACGATTTGAAAAATGAGGGGTGATCCTATAATTTTTACCCTATTATTATATTATTAGAAAATTATATTTTATTATTCATAATTATCTATTTTATATTTTGCCATCATATTTCTTAAAAAATAGATAATATTTATTTTGTTCACGGACGTTTTTATTCTCCGATACTTAGTCATGAGCATTTTTATTTTTTATTTTTATTTTGCTTTTTTGTTTAAATTGTTTTATGTCTTGTTTCTTTCTTTGACCTCCTTTGGGTTTTCCTCTTCTTCCAATGTTTTCTTCCTAAAGTCATTTAATTTCATTGACTGAAAACTTTTATTATTATATGGATAATGTAAGGTGTTAAAAAATTATGGAATAAATAATAGGCTCATTTTATTCCATTAATTTAATAATTTGAAATTGATTTGTCAAATATTTTTTTAGTTTATTATCACATGTCACTAAGAAAAATCATTAAAATAATGATGAAAATTTAGCGACTGATACGATATTTAAAATGGGCGCCCCTTGGGGGGGGGGGGGGGGGGGGGTTTAAAATCCAAGATTAAAGGGTGGTCAATACCATTTAGAATAAGAGAAAATCGAACCGGACCTCCATGTCGAACGGACCGTGAGTGCTAAACCAAGGGCATGCCTGACCCTCTGGTCGAGATACAATGATGAAGTACGAGGAAGTATATAGTCAAGCACCTATATCCCGATCGAGTGCCCTAGCCGATCAGACGTAGGGTCTGATCAGACATACTAGACACCTGGTCAAGTACAATTAGAGTAAAAAAGTTGAGTCGCTAACTGCGCACATAAACATGGACCAAATACTCCTCGGCAGTCACAATCGGTCGGACTATATCGATAATGTGATTGGTTGGTCAAAGTAGCTTGTGGTAGGTCGCACAACCCAATAAATTAATACGCTTTTTTGGCCTTTTGTGCCACAGAGGATATTCTGTAGACAAATCATACTTTAGAAGTTTCCAGCCTGTCCAATTATAGAAATTCGCGGGCTCATTTTAGGAAAGGTGTCAATGTCACTTTATGGCCTGCCTTTTTTGGAAGTGTTTCATAATCTGTGCAACACAACAGTGATTATAAAAGGGGTCTTCACCTATAAGCAAAGGTATACGATGCTACATTTTTTCTATACGATGCTACATTTTTCTACACGCACATTACTATAGTCTTTTTACTATTTCTCTCTAAAATTCGATCACTGATTTGAGGGTCGGAGGGTCAACACCGGGGACCCTTCCCTAGCCCGGTACTAACGTTTTTTGTGACACGTAGGATAACGAGAAGTCTTCATCCAGTCAATATCAGAGCAGAGCATCTAGATAGCCATCTTCTAATTCCTAGCCTTCGGACAGGACCAACAACGAATTAATATTTCATCACTACAAAAGGTGTTAGTGACGAAATATTAGATCGCCGCAAAAAAATGAATTAAAAATTATTATTTCACATAAATAGAATTATTTGTGATGAATTATATACATTAATCACTAATATTAGATATTAGCGATGAAATTAGCTTGAATTTCGTCATAAATCTCTGATTTTTACAGCGAAACACAAAAATTGTCTCCAAATTGCTAGTACAAATATTTGTGGCTAAAATAATATCATTGATCAATGATGAATTTATTTTATTTTAGGGACAAATTGTGCGAAAAAATTATCACCAATCTTGTTTTTAGCAATGAAAAAAAATACAAATTTGTTGCTAAAATATGCACATATTAAACTCTAGCCCCAAGTTTTTTCTTTCACCGTGATTTTCCTTCTCCTCCTCCGTTGCTTCTGTGCGATTGCCCCCGGTGATTCCGCGGTCTTCTCTTTTGGTGAATCATTGTCTCTGGTAATTTTTGGGGATTCCTCTACTCCTCCGGTGATTTCGTGGTAACGATTCCTCTTCTTCTCTTGTGATAGCTCCTCCTCTTCTCCACGTCGACGGTAAAAATTCTTCAACTAGTATTTTTTAAGTTTTTAAATTATAATTTTAGGATTAGTTTGATACAAGGCAGTAATTTTAGGGATATTTTCAATTTAGATGATGATTATGTTATTTTGATGATTAGATGCTAATTTTGGACTTATTTTGATCCGTAGATGATAATTTTAAGGTTATTCTTCATCTAGAGTTGCTAATATGCTTAGATAATAATTTTAGGGTTATTTTGATACTTAGATGATAATTTTAGGGATATTTTGATACTTAGATGCTTGTTTTAGGGTTATTTTGATACTTTGATGATAATTTTAGGGTTATTCTTTATCTAGTGTTTTAAATATTTTTTAATTATAATTTTATGGATATTTTGATACTTAGATGCTTATTTTAGGGTTATTTTGATGCTTAGATAATAATTTTAGGGTTATTCTTTAACTAGTATTTTTAATATTTTAATCATAATTTTAGAGTTATTTTGATACTTAGATGATAATTTTAGGGATATTTTGACACTTAGATACTTGTTTTAGGGTTATTTTAGTACTTAGATGATAATTTTACGGTTATTCTTCATCTAGTATTTTTGATATTTTTAATCATAATTTTAGTGTTATTTTAATATCTATATGATAATTTTAGGGATATTTTGATACTTAGGTGATAATTTTAGGGATATTTTGATACTTAGATGCTTGTTTTAGGGTTATTTTGATACTTTGATGATAATTTTAGGGTTATTCTTTATCTAGTGTTTTAAATATTTTTAATTATAATTTTAGGGATATTTTGATACTTAGATGCTTGTTTTAGGGTTATTTTGATGCTTAGATAATAATTTTAAGGTTATTCTTTAACTAGTATTTTTAATATTTTAATCATAATTTTAGAGTTATTTTGATGATTATTCTTTAGCTAGTATTTTTAATATTTTAATCATAATTTTAGAGTTATTTTGATACTTAGATGATAATTTTAGGGATATTTTGACACTTAGATGCTTGTTTTAGGGTTATTTTAGTGCTTAGATGATAATTTTACGGTTATTCTTCATCTAGTATTTTTGATATTTTTAATCATAATTTTAGTGTTATTTTAATATCTATATGATAATTTTAGGGATATTTTGATACTTAGGTGATAATTTTAGGGTTATTTTGATGCTTAGATGATAATTTTTTTTTTTTTGATGTGATTAATTAATTTTAGTTATTTAATTCAAATTGTTTAATTATTTTAATTGAAAGTTATCATCAAACTTATTTATAAGAGTTATTTATTAAACCATATAATTTTTTATATGTTTTACCAAGTTTTATAAATATGAATAAAAGTTAGATAATGATTAAAAATCAGATTAGTCTTGAAAATATACATGTATTGAATTAGTTTTTAAAGTTGACAGATAATTATATAATAAATTTGAATTTATCCAAAATCCGTTCTCCATGTCGAAGGTATGACAACTTATTTAAATATGAGTTGGATTATGTTCGAGAATATATTTATAGGTGAGAATTTGACAAATTATACAAAATTTGAAACTTTTATGGAAAAGTTGCTACATCCGCTATTAATATAAATATTATAAATGAAGAACATGATTATGATTTTGAGGATATGTTTACTGATTTAAGAAATACAGAAAATATCAACACGAGTGGGCCTCAATTAGATTATATTAATGTAGATGATATTACAGAAAGTTATAGCTCAATGTTCGAAGAAGCACAAAAAGAGTTGTATAACATTTGCACTAATTTTTCTGTATTCAATTATTTTGTCAAATTAATACATGTGAAGGTGTTAAATGGGTGGAGCAATAAATCTTTTGATATGTTACTTCAGTTATTGCAAGAGGTATTTTCCAAACTGAATGTGATTCCAAACTCTCATTATGAAGCAAAGAAAATATTAAAAGAGTTAGATTGACAAGGAGAAGATACATGCATGTAAGAATGATTGTATGTTACAGTGAGCACGATGTTAGGGTCTATTGATGCTAGACGCGTGGGGGGGGGGGATGAATAGCTCGTCGCGCTTCAGTTGCTTGCTTTGATGATGTTGTTGCAACGGAAAACACTCAAGCAACTCTCACAACGCTAACACAAGGAATTTACTAGGTATCCACCTCAAGAAGAGGTGACTAATCCAAGGATCTGACCCTCACTCACTCATCCACTATGAAATAACTCCTTCTCAGTAACTGCTGGAGGCGGAGAAGCCTCGTACAAGCTCACACACAAAGATATACAAGAAGACAGAAATACAAGCTAATACAATATCAAATCTTACAATATTTACAATGAAGAAATCTTAGCTTGCTTTTCTTCTTGCTTGTGTGGAACGCCTCTTGACCTTGGAAGTGCAACAACACTTTGCTCTAAGAAGCTTCAAGAACTGGCGAGAACCTGTGAGAATCGTGAGAGAGGAGAGTGTCGAGTGATACCGAGTTGCTGCGAGGAAGATGACTTTAAACTCGACGCTTCCTTCGTAACGGTCACATCCCAATCGATTGACCAATCGATTGGGGAGGCTTGAATCGATCGGTCGATCGATTTAGAGTGTCTCTATGCTCTGCTGGAAAAGGCCTGAATCGATCGCTAGAATGATTAAGCCTTTATCGCGTTGCACGTGATTTCCAGCTGCCAATCGATCGACCGATCGATTGGCGGTGCCCAATCGATCAGCTGATCGATTGGGGAGGCTTTTGTGCGCGCGATATAAGCTTCCAATTGATCGGTTGATCGATTGTGCTACTGTTTATCACAACACTCTCCCAATCAATTGGCTGATCGATTGAGCTTCGGTTCAATCGATCTGCTGATTGATTGATTACCCTTGACTTGCTTAACTCAAGTTCAAGGGCCCCCAATTCCAACATCTGGTCAACTGTGACCTGTTGAAACTCCTCATGTCTAGTATCCGATCAATCTTGACCTGCCGGGACTTCTTCACTAAGTGTCTGGTCAACCCTTTAACCCACTTGGACTTTTCTCCTCGTGCTAAGTGTCCGGTCAACCTTGACCCACTTGGACTTACCGTCTCGTGCCAAGTGTCCAGTCCTCCATGACCCACTTAGACTTCCTTCCACCATATGTCCGGTCACCCTTGACCCATCTGGATTTCCTTGTGCCAAGTATCCGATTACTCCTTTGACCTACTTGGACTTCTCAACACAGATGTTCGGTCAACTTAGACTCACCTAGATTTCCATGTGCCTGGCTTCACTCACCAGGTCTTTGCATCTGCCTAGCTTCACTCACTAGGACTTTCCATCTGCCTAGCTTCACTCACCAGGACTTTCCCTCTGTTTGAGTTCACTCACCAGGACTTTCAACTGCCTAACATCCAGTTAGGACTTTCCCAGTCAAGTATTTGGACACTCCTTTGACCTACTTGACTCTTCTTCACATCAACCTGGTCAACCCTTGCCCAGAGAAAAATTGCATCAAAAATCTCCCCAAATGGATGATTGCTCTTGTAATCTCCATATATTGTCAAACATCGAAACCCAAACATTGAGACTCAAACCTGAGCCAACTCAAGCTTAGTCAACCTGGTCAATCTTGACCCAGGGGATATTGCACCAACAATCTTCCCTTTTTGATATTTGATAATACCTTTAAGTTAAACTAATCCCATAGCCTCAACTTTTTCTTCATGCCAAAGCATGAATGAGGGTTTCCTTCATTCTCTCCCTTCCTAGAAAGCAAACTCCCCCTTTGGATAATGAAGACATAATTTAAACCCTACATTCTCCCCCAAACTTTCCTAGAGGGCAATGAGGGCCTAACTTAAATACTACATTCTCCCCCTATTGCACACATCAAAAACTCTTCTCCTGAAGAGTTACTCAACGTTGTTCACAACCTCACATGTTGTTCACACCACTATAATGAAGGTCTCATACCCTTCATTGTATCCAATGCTCACCCTTGAGCATTAAATCACGTCACACTGCTCATCCAAGAGCATTCATCATTCCAACAATGAAGGTTCCATACCCTTCATTGTAGCCAATGCTCACCCTTGAGCATTAATCCACCTTATAATGCTCATCCTAGAGCATCCACAACTCAACAATGAAGATATCCACTCTCCATTATTTTTCAATGCTCAACCTTGAGCATTTATTCAAAACGAAGGTTAACCACCTTCCATGGTATTTGAAAAAATAATTTTCATGTCCTTAAAGAGTAACTCCTCCTAAAGACATGCTCCAAACTTCTGTTATTGCACGAACAATGACTTAGAATCCCTAAATCTTTAGGAATCCCAAAACTTGAAGTTTTGAGATTCAAGAGATTCAATATTGAAACCAATCTCATCCTAAACTTCAATCTAGTGGTCCTTAATCATTTCTCCTTGTTTTCATCATGAAAACTACCCTTAAATGTATATAAATATATTCCAAGGGTTTAAGAACGATTAATGAGACAAAATCTGGCTTAAAGTGCTGAAATCATGCTTTCCCACCAAAATCAGCCTTCTCAATCGATTAGGGTTGGAGCTCAATCGCTTGACACCATTTCAATTAATCGCTTGATCGATTCCGCGAGCTTCTATTCGTAGAGAAAGTACTTGAATCGATCCACTGATTGATCCAGATTTGATTGAATCGATCGACTGATCGATTCAGTGAGCTTCTGCTCACGGGAAACCCCTCTCAATCGATCGTTCGATCGATTGAGACACTCCAATCGATTGCCCGATCGATTGAGACACTCCAATCGATTGGGTGATCGATTGAAAGTTTGATTTCCTGAGAGTGAATTTCAACCAAAATTCAGAAATATCCTAAAAATTCTACAAAAGTCTAAAAATCATGAAACTTCTTGTAAACACTATTTAGGCTATATACTATCATGGAAAAATATTTTTCTAAGAAAATACACTTTATTTTCAAAGATTGACACAAATTTGTAAAAACTTTAATGTTTCTTCTAAGTTTGTGTCCAACTTTTCAATAATGATTGCTATCAAAAGATAGCCTTCACCAAGGTTTTCCAAATTATATTTAAATTGATTTTCAAAACCAATTTCCAACCATATTCTTTGGGCTCAATGCACATGACTTGTACATTAGCTTTTCTAATGATTGGAGTACACATAACTATGTGTTTAGATAAAATCAAAACTCAAATAGATGCACTAAATCAACATCTTGAGTCTTGTTCATCATCTTAACATCTCACTTGTATTTAATGTGCACTAAAACACATACAAGTCCCCTTATAGTTTTTGTGAGATGTATATTTTGTTTTTTCCCTAAACTTGGGATCATACATATCTATCTAGGCATTTTAGGAATTATGAATATCCACCTACGATATCACTTGTTAGTAAATGTTATTGTCCTTAATTACAAGAAAATTAAAATAATGCATGATGAGTTATGACATACATCAAAAGAAATAATTTCTTTTTAAAAATATACTATTACTATATGATGTATGTATGACATGATATGGTATTTTTGTTTATTTTTCATAATAAGCATGAATGTAAAATATGGTGTCATGACATATGATGGATAAACAATCATAACAATTTAGCATAAATAAAATATACTTAGATATTCTATCTAAGTATCCTTAATCCTTAGCTAAACCTAAAATTGATCCTAGATTTGCCCCTATTATCTTCTTCAAGAAAATGTCAAATCCCAACTTGACATTTCTTTTACTCTTTCCCAATTATGCCAATTAAAATTAAGTCAAATTCCTCAAAGTTTGGTAGATTTACTCTTCCAAAGAGTAACCAATTAATCCTTTTCATTTTTAAAGGTTAACAAAACCTTGAAAATACCTCCAAGTGTCAACTTCATCAAAGTTGTATTAACTACCCTTCCAATTAGAGTTGACACTCTCCAAACCCATCTAGGGTGTAGAGAAAATGCTCCTAGGAATCCAAAATCTATTGGTGCTCCTTGGATATTCTAGGTATACACTAGGGATAACTTCTCTAGATATGTTCCTATGATCTTTCTAGGCTTCTTAAAAGCCTTGGTCACTTCCACTAGGCCAACTGTAGATTTGTTTCCCTTGTGACATTCTTAGTGATATTTTTGGACTTCTTAGAAGTCTTAGTCACATTGGTCTTGACAAAAATACTTCTAGGGATAACTTCCCTTGTATCTTTGACTTGACCCCTAGACCTAGGATTGGTTCCATAACTATATGGAACGCTATGATAAGAAGGAACATTCTTCTTGGTTTTGGGTTTGTATCCCAAACCTCTATGACCATTGGATGGTTCTTGTCTAAATCTCCTTAGGTTATGCTCATTTTGACCCTTAATAATATTTTTCATTTTCTTTAGGGTCTTTTCTAATTTATCAAGTCTTGACCTCAAGGCTTGGTTTTTCAACCTTAAATCCTTAGATTTTGATTTTTCTTGATTTCTATGAGCATTTCTATTTTTATCCCTATATCTAAAACCCTTAGAGTTATTGACTAATTTGTCTACCTTCCTAGCCTTATGTGTGGTAGTCTTAGCATGATAGGCCACATAATTTTTTTTAATTTTATTATGCTTCCTATTTTCATGATTAATAATATTAAATTAATATAGATTATTTCTAGTATGCTTTTTATTATAGGTCAAAGGAATAGGTTCAATGAATGATACCTTGGATTTTACCTTGGAAGCTCCCCCTTGACTTGTGCTTCCTTTTTGAATTTGGTCGACTTCTTCCCTTTAGGACATTGACTCCTATAATGTCCTCTTTGATTGTAAGAGAAGCACACAATATGCTCCTTGCACTTGCGTTCCATGGGACCGACTCTCTTGGGCTTCTCCTTACCCTTAGGTGCCATTTGACTCTTCTTCTTAGCCAATTTTGGACACTTGCTCTTATAGTGTCCTCTTTACCTACACTCAAAGAAAATAATGTGATTTTTTATTATTTAAACTTGAAATTATTATATCTTTTCTTATAGGGGTGACACATGATTCTCCATTTGACTTTTCTTGATTTGTGGAGGTAGCACCATCTTCTTCTTCTTCATTTGACCCGAAAGTGGAAGCCTCTTCTTGTTCCGGTATCAATACATGATGCCCCCCTCAATCCTAGAGGTGGAGGCTTCTTGATCTTCATCCTCTTGCTCATTGAAAAAAGAGTATGCTCCCTCTTTGCTCTTTTTATTACATTCCATTGAGGATGAAGCTTCTTGTTCTTTTCATTTGGAAGTTGAGCCTCTCTCAACTTCGGAGTTCTCTTCCTCTTGATCTTGATTCGATGAGTCTCCCTCTTTAGATCATTCTTGGTTTGGTATAGTGGAGGGGACCTCATGGAGTTTAGCCAATTTGCTCCATAGCTCATTGACATCTTCAAATTCTCCTATTTGCTTCAAAATGTTGCTCGGCAATATGTTGACCAATACTCTGGTTACTTTGTCATTGGCCTCGCTTCTTTGAATTTTCTCTTGGCTCTACTTGCTCTTCTTGAGAATTTTACCTTTTGAATTTGTTAGAGCTTGGAACTCTTCCATTAGAGCAAACCATTGCTCTATGTCCATCATGAAGAAATTTTCGATCCTTGATTTTCAAAGATCGAAACTTGTTGATGTATACGGTGGAGGCACCCTCGTGTCTAATCCGAATCCATCTCTGAATTCCATTTGAAGTTGAGCCTTGATGAAATCTTTGACTTATTGAATTTGGTGATTCAACTTCGTCTCCCTCTAGCTTGTTGCCCTTTCCAGCAGGGATTCCGGTGAAAACCGACCTCACTCTGATATCACTTGTTAGGGTCTATTGATGCTAGAGGGGGGGGGGGGTGAATAGCTCGTCACACTTAGGTTGCTTGCTTTGATGATGTTACGGCGAAAAGCACTCAAACAACTCTCACAACACTAACACAAGGGATTTACTTAGTATCCACCTCAAGAAGAGGTGACTAATCCAAGGATCTGACCCTTACTCACTCATCCACTATAAAATAACTCCTTCTCAGTAACTACCGGAGGCGGAGAAGTCTCGTACAAGCTCACACACAAAGATATACAAGAAGAAAGAAATATAAGCTAATACAATCTCAAATCTTACAAGATTTACAATGAAGAAGCCCTAGCTTTCTTTTCTTCTTGCTTGTGTCGAACGCCTCTTGATCTGGGAAGTGTAGCAACACTTTGCTCTAAGAAGCTTCAAGAACTGGGGAGAACCTGTGAGAATCGTGAAAGAGGAGAGCGTTGAGTGATACCGAGCCGCTACGAGGAAGACGACTTTAAACTCGACGCTTCCTTCGTAACGGTTACATTCCAATCGATTGACCAATCGATTGGGGAGACTTGAATCGATCGGTCAATCAATTCAGAGCGCCTTTGTGCTCTGCTGGAAAAAGCCTGAATCGATCGCTTAATCGATTCAGCCTTTTATCACATCGTGGGCGATTTCCAGCTGCCAATCGATCGATCGATCGATTGGTGGTGCCCGCCAATCGGCTGATCGATTGGGGAGGCTTATGTGTATGTGATATAAGCTCTCAATCGATCGACTGATCGATTGAGCTTTGGTTCAATCGATCGGCTGATCGATTAACCACCCTTAACTTGTTTAACTCAAGCACAAGGGCCTCCAATTCCAACGTCCGGTCAACCGTGACTTGTTGGAACTCCTCATGCCTAGCATCCGGTCAACCTTGACTTGTCGGGACTTCTTCACCAAGTGTTTGATTAACCCTTTGACCCACTTGGATTTTTCTCCTCTTGCCAAGTATCCGGTCACTCCTTTGACCTACTTGGACTTCTCAACACCAGATGTTCGGTCAACCTTGACCCACCTAGATTTCCATGTGTCTGGCTTCACTCACTAGGTCTTTGCATTTGCCTAGCTTTACTCACTAGAAATTTTCATCTGCCTGGCTTTACTCACCAAGACTTTCAACTGCCTAATCTCTAATTAGGACTTTCCTAGTCAAGTATCCGGTCACTCCTTTGACCTACTTGACTCTTTTTCACATCAACCTGGTCAACCCTTGACCAGAGGAAAATTATATCAACAATTTCCCCAAACGAACGATTGCTCCTGCAATCTTCATATATTATCAAACATCTAAACCCAAACATCGAGACTCAAACTTAGTCAACTTGGTCAACCTTGACCCAAAGGAGATTGCGCCAACACACGAGAATAAGAATACATATCTAGTGTACAAGGAGCCCAAATACAAGTATGATGGGATGAATAAGAAAAAGAATGCTCAGAAAATTCTTCAATATTTTCCTCTGGAGCCCAAACTTAAGCAATTGTTTATTGTGAAACATACAACAAAAGATATGAGATGACATAAAAAAAAGTGAGTTGAAACATATTATGTATTAAGGCACCCAACAGATAGTAAATCATGGAAAGGATTTGACACTTCACATGAAATATTTGCTTGTGATCCATGAAATATTCGTTTAGGTTGGCTATTGATGGTTTTAATCCGTTTGAAAACATGTCAAATGCTTACAGTATATGACCTATTATACATGTGAATTATAATTTGCCACCATGGAAAATGATGAAGCCATCATACTTGATTATGCCTCTTTTAATTCCTAGGCCTAAATCACCTGAGAAAGAGATAGATGTATACTTACGACATTTGATCAACGAACTGAAGGAGCTATGGGATGATGGAGTGGAAACATATGATGCATCAACTGAACAAGTATTTCAATTATATGCTGCTGTGATGTGGATCATTCATGACTTTCTAGCATATGGAACAGTATTTGGATGGAGCACAAAGGATTATAAAGCATGTCTATGTCTTGATGAAACTAAATCTTAAAGATTATGGAGTAAAATATGTACACATGCCACCGTTGATTTTTGAATGTACAACACCCATGGCGTAGAAATAAGAATTTCAATGGAAAGGTTAAACAAGAAGGACCACTATGAAGATTTAGTGGTTATAAGATTTTAGCACAGTTAGATGCATTACCCTAAGTGACATTCAGTAATGATCCTACATTAAGTAAAAAGAGACAACGATCTTTGGATGATACAAATTGGATAAAGAACCCAAGTCCGCGTTGGATAAATCCTACATTTAGTTTTGACTTTTTCAGTCCAAGCCCTCTTCTCTGGTTTAGCTCACCTTGGTCCGGGTCTTCCGTTCTAACTCCACTTGCTTAGGTGATCTCGACCATCTGGAATAGGGCTCACCCGAACCCAAGTTCCGACCTTCTCCTCGAGCAGCCTTCCTCCCCAGTTTCTCGTCCCTCAAACGTTGCGTATGTTCTTCTTGTCCACCGGTGTACTCTTCCGCGGCACCTCGTCCCTCGGACGCACCGAGCCCATCATCTCTCTCCCCGTGCCGTCCTTCTTGCTAGCCGCGTCTTGCACTCGACTTCCTATGCTCCTAAGCTCATGCACACTTGGACACAAGGGTTAAACCAAACAGGATCTAACTTAACTTGTTTGATCACATCAAAACAGCCTTGGGGTTCCAACAATCTCCCCCTTTTTGATGTGAGTGATACTTAGTAATTTTTGTGTATAGTGTTGGCTTTTAAGTTGAGTATTTTGCATCTCCTCATATGATTAATTCTTGCTTTATCTTATATATTATGAGTTGAGAATTATTTAGAGTTTTGATGCATTTTCTATACATTTATTGTGGAATTCTATCTAACAATGATATTTTATTTGTTCTGCAAGGAATGGATTCATTGGACTAAACCAAAATGGATTGGGCCCGATCCATTAAGTTGAGCTTTCCTCTTGAGCTAACCCATGTCAAACCTTCTCATCAAATCCCTAATTCCTCCCTTAACCAAACCTAAACCAATTTGCAAATCTCGATTCAAACCATGGCATAAAACCCAAAAAAATTACGGATGAACAGTGGTTGCACCTATTGTTTATCGTGCAACGACGTCTTCTCTGTGAGCGCGTGCATGCCCTCGATTCCAATAACAATTTCATCTTGAGCTACAAATCCATGGAGGAAGAGTAAGGAAGCTGCTGACCTATTTACCTGAAGCTGGAAGCTCGCCGGAGAGGTCTCGACGACAAACTTTGCTAAGATTCCGATCTTTATTTCTGCCCCTATTTGAACGATGTTGATAGCAGGAAATCACCCTCCATCCTCGGGAAGCATCAGAGAGGTTTCTCTGGTGGATCTCGACTTACATTAGGCCGCCAACCACCCTCCATCAGCAAACAACTGCCGAGCATAGATTTGAATCATAGATCCAGGTTTCTACAAATTGGTTTAGAACTGAACTTGTGCTTTGCCAGAGAGGTTTCTTTGGTTGAGATCAGCGAGTTTCAGCTCTGAACTAAGATTAGTTGTGCCCCTTTTCTGCCTTTCTGGATTTCAAATTTGAGGTTTCAAGGGAGGGCTCTTGTGTGACGACAAGAGTTGTGATTCAAGAATTGGTTGTGATTAGAATTAGTTTAGTTTTAATCCTGCATTTCATTACTATTTTTGGATAGAGTTAGCATTTGTTACAGATTTAAGCACATAGATTAGTTTCTTTCCAGATCCTTGAATAATCCTTGTTCTTTGATGCAGAAATTTCAGTGAGTTGCTGCTTAGTGTAATTAGTTTCCAATCTTGTCTTAGAGAGAATGTTATCGCTTTGCCATTAAAGAGTAGTTGTTGTTTGATTGAAATTGTCTTTGCTTGCTTAGATTTACTTGAATTATTTCACTTTTGAGTAGTTAACAAATTTAGGAAGTTGCTCTGTTCTTACTCCAATTCAGATTTATTCATTAGTGTGTAATTCAATACAACCAATCTAGTTTAAAAATAAATGAATACCATAACACCCATTCCTATTAAGAAAACTCCAAAAATAATCCTAAGTCTTAAACAAATATTCGTCTATTAGTTTCCTTGAAAGATTCGACCTTGGCTTTATACTACAACAATCTGGAGTAGTTAAGGGGTTTTCAAGATTAATTAATTTGGAGTTCATTTGTGACAACTAATTTGAAAGTGCCAAATTTTGGCGCCGTTGCCGGGGAATCTAGTAGAGTTTGTTTGTTTTTAAATTGTGCATAGTTTATCTTTCTTTTGTTTCCACTTCTGTGACTTTATTGTCTATCTACTTGTGTTATAACCGTTGATTTTCGATTTTATGACCAGGTCATCATGTGATAAGTTACTTGATCTTGATCCAGAAATTGAGAGGACTTTTAGAGCTTTGAGAATTCAAGAGAAAATTTCAGAGGACTCAGAAAGTTCCTTGTCATCTTTAGACACCCCCATGGTTGATCATAATAGAACGATGAAGGAGCATGCAGCTCCTGATGAGGCATTCAAATATTCATACATCACTTATCCAACTTTGGCAGGAGATTTTGAGCTGAGATCAGGTTTGATTCATTTGCTGCCCAAATATCAAGGATTATCTGGAGAAGACCCAAACCGACATTTGCATGAATTCCATGTGGTTTGCTCAACCATGAAGCCACAAGGAATTTTAGAAGAGGATATAAAGTTAAGGGCTTTTCCATTTTCACTAACTGGAGTAACAAAGGATTGATTGTATTATTTGCCACGAGGATTTATCACCTCTTGGATTGATATGAAGAAGGCTTTCTTGGAGAAATTCTTTCCAGCCTCGAGGACTGTAACTATCAGGAAAAGTATCTGTGGGATTCAGCAAGTGGTGGGAGAGACATTATATGACTATTGGGAGAGATTCAAGAAACTATGTTCAAGTTGTCCTCAACACCAAATCAGTGAGCAATTACTTGTCCAATACTTCTATGAGGGTTTATTACCTATGGACAGAAGTATGATAGATGCAGCAGTTGGAGGAGCTTTAGTGAATAAAACTCCAAAGCAAGCAAGGGAGCTTATTTCGAACATGGCTGAAAATTTACAGCAATTTGGAAGTAGGACACTCACTACTAGAGGAGTTGGTGAAGTTCAAATGGTTTCCAATGAACAAAAGGAGATAAGGAACTCATTGATGGAATTAACCTCCTTAGTGAAACAATTAACCTTGAGCAATGCTACTCAATCTTCTATTGTGCCGAATGTGCAATTTTCATGTAAACAAAGTGTGGTTTGTAGCATTTGTTCAAGTCAGGATCATATTTCAGAACTTTGTCCAAATCTCCATCAAGATGAATCTTTGGCAGCATTCTCTAGAGCTCAATTCCAACAAAAATATGATCCTTATTCCTCTACCTATAATCCGGGTTGGAGAGATCATCCAAATTTGAAGTATGAAAATTCATTCTATCAACAACCAGCTTCAAATCAGTAATTCCAGCAAAATCAGCAGGGATTTCAGCAGCAAAATCAACATTTCCAGCACCATTACCACCCTGCACATCAATTTCAGCAACCATTTCAGTCTTATCAACAGATTCCAAATCAAAGTCAGCAACATCAATTCCAAAATCAGAATTTCCAGCAAGGGCAGAATTTCATACAGCAAGCACTTCCAGCACCTTCAAGGTTGAGTATAACTCAAGGAAGCTCCAGTAATGCTTCTAATTCTGATTCACAGCAAGCTAGATTGGAAGAGTTAATGCAACAACTTAGAAACTTAGAAAGGCAGATTGGGCAATTGGCTTCTAGTATTAATCAGATTCAAGCTCAGGGATCTTGTCAATTATCGTCTCAAACAACTCCTAATCCTAAAGGGAATGTTAGTGCATTGACTTTAATGAGTGGGAGAAAAGTTTCAAAATTTCCAAGAGAAGAAGTTACTGCTAAAAATTTTCCAGAATTCCAGCAATTTAATTCCAGCAGTGAAGAATTTTCAGAAGTTCAGAATGTGTCAGCTTCAAGTTCCAATCCAATTCTCGTCAATCCTTTGAATTTGGGGCATGCACAAGGTAGTAGAATTTATATTCCGGAAATTTCCAGCAACTTATGTCCAGCTGAACAGTTTACAGCAGCCTTGCCAGATTCTAGCAAATCTAGGAATTCAAGATTTCAGAATTCAGAGCCGAGCGTCCCTTTGCCTTTTCCTCAACGACGAACTCAACCAAGGAGGGATGTACAAGAGGAAAGAGCTAAGGAATTTCAAGAGCTTGTGAACCTATTTAGCAAAGTAGAGGTAAATGTTCATTTACTTACAATGATCAAGCAAATTCCCAAATATGCTAAATTTTTGAAGGATCTTTGTGTGCACAAGAAAAAGTTGAAGGGGAATGAGTTAATTAGCTTGGGCAAGAATGTATCTGCACTTCTTCAACCAGTTCCTCAGAAATGTGAAGATCCTAGAGTATTTACAGTCCCTTGCGAGATTGGGAGTAGTCTTTTTAACGATGTCATGTTGGATTTGAGAGCTTCAATTAATATGATGCCAAAATCAGTTTTTCAGACCTTAGGGATTGGACCATTACATCCTACAGGAGTAGTCATTAAGTTAGCTGACCGCAGTCATGTTGGAGTTATACTAAAAGCCTAGCTTTTGTAAACATTTATTTGTTGAAATAAAAGAATCACATTGGTCAATTTTTGTATTTATTTGTTAAATGTAATTGTTCAATTAATTTATATAGTAGATAACATGGAGTGTGGTGTCACACTCAGAAGATAGTGTTGTCGGCTCTCTATAAATTATAAACAGTTGCTCACGACTAAGATAGAAAGGAACAACTCATCAGTATAGTCGTAGTGTAATTAAGTATTAGTTTATCTTGACTAATAAATTACACTGATACACTTTAAGTGTATTGAGTAAGATCATTTAGGTAAGTTCTTTTTGTACTGACTTAGTAAAAGAACTAAACCTTAGTTATTATGGAAGTGTGTACTCTTAATCCTAATATAATAACAAACACATATATTTAATATTTATTTCTTTGACTTATCAAAGGGTGAGGTTTAGCTCGATAAATCAATATGCCCGATAAGTTGGGAAATGATATTACTTATAGTGTGTGTTGTTGATTATAGAAGGAATCTGTGTCCTAGTTATCTAGGTTGAGAATGTCCCCAAGAGGAGCTCATAAGGATTGCCATGTTAAACCCTGCATGTGGACCTAGTCCAACATGACAATAAAGTTGAGTGGTACTACTCTTGGAGCTAGATATTAATTAAGTGAGTTGTTAGTAACTTACTTAATTAGTGGACATTCGTAATCTTAAATACAGGGAGACTAACACACTCATGATAAGAAGGAGCCCATAATGTAATTTGGGATTGGTGCAATAGTGCGGTAATAACTCTCTAATGGAATGAGTTATTATCGATGAACTTGAGTTGTGTGTTCAGGGCGAACACGGGATACTCAAGCTCATCGGAAGGCCAAAACCAATTTCTCCTCTAGGTCCCTGTCGTAGCCTCATTATAGCCTCAAGTCCATCCAAATGTAAGTCTCTTCTTGGTGTCCAAGAAGGGGGCCGGACCATTGCTTGGTGACCAAGCAATGGCCGGCGACATCTTCTTGAAGGGGCCGACCCTATAGCTTGGTGACCAAGCTTGTAGGGGCCGGCCATAATAATTCAAAAAGGGAGGGTTGTTTTGAATTTTTAAAATCTTCTCTTTGTAGAAAACTATAAGTTTTAAAAGAGAGATTTTAATTTTTAAAACTTTCCTTATTTGAATTAGGCCACATGTTTAAATAGAGAGTTTAAAAGATTTTAAAACTTTCCTTTTTTAACCATCCTTATGGTTTAAGAAAAAAAAGGAAAAGAAGTTTTAAAATTTAAATTTTCTATCACCATGTTAAAAAAGGAAATAAGAGAGTTTTAAATTTTATAACATGGTTTTAATTTTTAGAAACTTTCCTTTTTTAACTCATACTTTAGGAAAGAAAGCTTGTAAATTTTATAAGAGGATTTCTTCTTGTAAAATTTTTTAAAAATTATTTTTCCTTTCCTTTTAATTGTGGTCGGCCACCTTGCTTGGTGCCCAAGCAAGGGTCGGCCAATAGGATTAAACCAAATTCAATCCTAAACCAAATAGGATTGATCATAACCATTGATTGGTGATTGATTCAATCAAGAGGAAAGAAAAGGAAAAAAAAAAAGGAAAAGGAAAAACTCTTGGATGATTTTATTTTTTGTAAAAGGTTTTTCCTTATTTGCCTTGGGCAAGTAATATAAAAGAAGGGGTGAGGGGGATTCATGAGACAACTCTTATTCTTTTGCTTGGGTGATCTCTTGGTGTGGCCGACCCTCTCCCTTCTTCCTCTCCCTTTGCTCTCTTCTCCTTGGTGGTGGTGGTTGCCGAATTTTAGAAGAAGAAGGAGGAAGCTTTTGGGTGGTGTTCATCTTGGAGGATCGTCACCCACACGACGTCCAAGGCGAGGCGAGGAATACGGCAGAAGATCTCGAGGTCATTAGCATACAAAGAGAAGGTATAATTAGCAATTGTTTTCCGCATCATGCTAGTTTTACTCTTTGTAAGAATTCTAAATACAAGAGGCAATTAGATCTAGTTTTTCGAAATAGTTTTTCGAGTTTGTGTTTTCTTCTTTTTCGAACTTGTGTTTCGATTGTTCCTTTTGGTTAACCTAGAGTTATTTAAGGAAATAAATATTAGCTTTCCTTAAAAGGCTTTGCCTAGGCGGTGGTGGTTACTCCCATATCCAAGAAGGTCATGTGCCTCGCCATGCAGTCCTGGAAGCCAATTTTAGAAATTAATATTTATGGAATTAATAACCTAGGTAGATTTGAATTAATAGTGTTAAGTTCCGCTTGCGATTCAAATCTAAACCATTAAGAACAGATAAGTTAAATTTGGAATCAATGATGTTAAGTTTCATCTGCGATTCATTATTTAACTTCTAAAGAACACAATAGGTTATTTAAGGAAAGGTTCGACACTTGTACAAAAAATTTTGTACAGTGGAACCGGTACGTTTTCCTAGGTTTAACCAACAAGTCAGACTCATCCAGCTGGAATCATTGAAGATGTATTGGTGAAGGTGAGAGAACTTATCTTTCCTGCTGATTTTTACATCCTAGATATGGAGGGAGACTATCTGGCCAGTAGATCTCCACTTATTCTGGGCGACCATTTTTGAAGACTTCAAGGACAAAGATTGATGTTCATGCGGGCACACTTTCTATGGAGATAGGTGATATAGTGGTCCAATTCAATATTTTTGAGGCTATGAAGCATCCTAGAGAGGATCATTCTATTCTTAGTTTGGATATTTTGGAGATTGATTCAGATTTTGCAGAAGTAGATCAAGGTGATGTTTTGACTACAGTTTTCAAGGATGTTTTAGACTTGGAAGTAGATGATAATTCTTATGGATCATTTCCGAGTGAGAAAGATAACTTATGTGTAGGGGATTGCTTAGGAGAAGCTCTATCCCTAGGATCGCCCACGGATGAAGAAGTGTGCGTAGGGGATTGCTTAGGAGAAATATTACCCCTAGGATCGCCATCTATTGACTAAGTACAGGAAGAGATAAAGCCATTGTCACCACACTTGAAGTATGCTTACTTAGGAGAGAATCAGCAGTTGCCTGTCATTATAACCCAGAATCTAGAACCAGAACAAGAAAGCAGATTATTAGAGATTCTGAGGCAGCACAGGAAGGCCATTGGGTGGACTTTAATTTAGCAGATATTCCTAGTATCAGTCCTTCTATTTGCATGCACAGGATTTATTTGGAGGAGGATATGAAACCAGTGAGACGGCCCCAGAGGAGACTTAACCCACTGATTCTTGATGTAGTGAAGAAAGAGGTGACTAGACTCTTACAGGCCGGTATTATTTATCTGATTTTTGATAGTAAGTGGGTAAGTCTCATCCATGTGGTTCCAAAAAAATCTGGAGTGGCAGTGGTGGCTAATGAAGAGAATAAGTTGGTGACCACCAGAGTGAAGAATTCTTGGAGAGTTTGTGTAGACTACAGGAAGCTGAACCAAGCAAGCAGAAAGGACCACTACCCCTTGCCCTTTATTGATAAGATGTTGGAGAGGCTGGCAAGAAAGTCACATTATTGCTTCCTCGATGGTTACACAGGATATTTTCAGATTTGCATCGACCTAGAGGATCAAGAGAAGACCACTTTCACTTGCCCTTTCGGTACATTTGCTTACAGACGGATGCCATTTGGATTATGCAACGCTCCAGGAACCTTTCAGCGATGCATGGTAAGTATTTTTGGTGATTTATTAGAGCATTGCATGGAAGTTTTTATGGATGATTTTTCTATATATGGTTCATCATTTGATGCATGTCTAGGAAATTTGTCTAAGGTTTTAGATAGATGCATTGAGACTGACTTGGTACTTAATTTTGAAAAATATCATTTTATGGTGGAGCATGTATTGTTTTAGGTCACATAATCTCTAGGAAAGGAATTGAGGTAGATCCTGCTAAAGTTAGTGCTATATCTTCCTTATCTTACCCCGCATGTGTGAGGGATGTTCGAGCTTTTCTTGACCATGCAAGATTCTACAAGAGATTTATTAGGAACTTCAGTCAGATTGCTCTTCCATTGTCTTAGTTACTTCAGAAAGATGTGGAGTTTCATTTTGATCAGAGGTGTAAGGAAGCATTTTAGAGATTGAAGGAGGCTTTGATTTCGGCACCTATTATTAGGCCACCGGATTGAACTTTACCATTTGAACTTATGTGTGATGTCACGCCCCGGGTGAGTTCCTACCGAAAAATTTCGACAGCATCTCCCCTGTACCGGTGACAATCTAAACCTCACATACATTCAAAATACGTCAGCCACATGCGGCTGGGATATATACACAAAAATAACCACAACCACGCAGTTGAATATGTAGCTCACACGGCTATATCAAAAGCAGTGGAAAAACGAATAGGAAACCCACAAATGCGAAAGTCCACAATACACGTATCAAGACATAGTACTATCTAACAACCCAAATCCACGAAATAGGAAATGCTACTAGTAAGAAACTAACAACCGATAAGAATCCTCGGATGTAACGTGGGAAGAGGGGCCGGCTGGCAGTATACTCCAAGCAACTCCATGTCACCTACCTACTACCTGAAATCATAACAATATAGACGGGGTGGTGACTGGTGAGTACAAGAAACTCAGCGGATAAGGACATAATAAAGTATGGTAGATACAACCACATAGGAATCAAAGAATACAGTCTCCATAATAAGAATAGAATCATGCTATTGAAATATAACACATCTAGCCACCACTGATACAACAACTATACATAAACATACCTGACGCAATAGATGCACATGCTCGACTAAAATCAAGACCATGATACCAAAGTCAGGAAACTCACCAGAATAGCAACAGATCTACTCGAGACACCTGTGTAAATATAAATACAACCGCATATACATGTAAAATAGATGACATGTATGTAGTATGACACCCAAATGCAACATACATAGCGCAAACAAATGCAACAGCACACAATCACATGCAACTAATATCTACTAGGCATGTATGCGAAAATATCACCCCAGATGCACCGCGCATCATATACAAAAGTGCATGCATGCTCCATGGTCACCCCGCCACCTCTCTAGACACCACGACCCCTTTATGGACGAGAGGTTTGGGTCCGTGACAAACCGTACTAGCCTCCAGTACAAGCACCGCTATAGGCGGCCGAAGCGGACGGTAAGTTAAGTAGTTATATAACTACATAGCTAAAGATCCTTGACCACTCATAACTCAAGCCCTCTAACTACTGTACCCTCAAGACCCACTACTCCAGAGTGGTCAAGGCTAACAGAGTATAATCACCGAACGGCTGAGCAAGCGCGACAGGACTAGCTCCACTCCTAGCTATCACTCTCCAAAAGTGGCTGAATGGACAGCTATAAACAACTGAAGACCCTCTCACCACAAGGGAGACAATAGTCGTCAGTATGCAATGAATGATGACATGATGTGAATAGTCACAATATAAATACCATCATCCATCATGTACCCCAACACCCCTAATAACCACCACAAATGTATATACATACTCCAACCTACAACATGGTCAACACACTATGCAACTCCAATAACACATACCCATCACGTGTACACTCAACATCAATATGCATGATAAACACACTAACCGTACAAACCAGACATCTCTATGATGCAAACTCTACTTATGCATATACACAGAGTTCCGATATCAAGGGTGAGACTGTATCGAGGTAAACAAGATCATATCAAAGCTCAAAACAGAAAGTGCCAAGCAGGAACAAAATAAATATACAGATTTAAGATAATGCAACCTAAGCATCCGAATATAACCATGCTTTATAGTTCAAAGAACTCAATAGGAGATAAGAAAGAAATACCCGCCTCAAGATAACTCGTATCAACAGAACCACCCGTGTCCCGTGGCACGTCGCTAATCAAGGTCCTGTATCACGTATACAATTTAATGTAATTACATGTATACACTACGAATAGGTGAATTACCTATAAACAAATAACCAACTTTAAATACCATAGTTATTGTGATTACTACTCCCTTCCACTGATAAAGCTAGATTAACTTTCTACCTAGCTTAACACCTCCAAGAATTAAATTCCCATTAAACCCTTTCATAACCCCTAACAGGAAGCACCAATTATCATTGTTAACCCATCTCGATCAAGCCAATACACAACAATTCTAGTGAAGCAGCACAACAACAAAACTTCTAACACCTCAATAAATCCAATTCTTATTGCTTCTGCTATTAATCCAGATCAAAAGAAATACAGGGTAATCACTGGATAACCTCTACTGCCACTAATAATAGTTAGGAGATAAGAAGAAGCACCAAACAATGCATCTTTTTCCCTACCAACTGGAGACTTCCTACTACATTTTCACCAGCAGATCAAAAGAAAGAATAGCAAGGATTAGAGGAGCTACTCACCACTACAAACTCGTAAGGATAGTTGCTCTCGTTACCTCTTCCCCCTTCAATCGCCAGAGATGATCACAGACCCGGTGGAGGAATCGACCCAATCAAGCTGTGGTGGCCGGAATTGCCACACAACCTCTGTTCTCAGAAAAATCCACCCGAATCAATACTAGAAGGAATATCAAAGGTTCGAATGCAAGACCAAAAACCAACCACTTACCTCCAAGAATCCCGGCTAGGGCACGATCCGTTCTTGCCAACGAACAGGGGAAGGAGATCGGAGAGGAGTCAGTGTCGTTACCTCACCCAATTAGTCGACGCTGGCTAGATCCAGCATCGGTGCCCTCGATTCCCTCCCGACAGCAGGCAAAATCCGTCGATCGAAGATCCGCCGCGGCTGCTTGCCGAGACTAGAGAGGGGAGAGGAAGGCCGGGGAGAAGGAGGGTTCGTCTATAGCTAACCCCTTCTTCTCCACCCTCCGGGATCTGTTCCTCACCAACGACACCGAGAAAGCAAAGGGGGGAATCGCCGATCGTTGAGGCAGGAGTCGGCGTCGGGGATTTCGCGCGAGAGAGAAAGACGAAGGGAGAGAAGTCGGGTCGGGTTCTAGGGTTCGGGTGATTAAAAGCCCTATTAATAGAACTCACTTAGGGTTAAGGAAATTAAACCCTAAATTACTCCTCAATTAAACTCTCACACACGTATTTCTAAACAGACCTCCACTCCTATCCCAGCAAAACTAGTCATACGACCTCCGTAAAAATCAAGAAAAATTTCTAAAATTTCCTAAAATTTTCATAAGGTTATTCCACGATAACCCTAAAAATAAATTCGCATATCTTACATTCACCCCCACTAATAAAAATTTGGTCCCCAAATTTACCACTACCAACTAAAAGCAAGAAGTAGTAGATAAGCTTATTATAGTTACTGAAATAAACTTTACTCACCTTCAGTAAACAGGTGTGGGTAACTAGCCCGCATCTTATCTTCCAACTCCCAAGTGGCTTCTTCATTTGAATGGTGCCGCCATCCGACCTTGACCAGCCAAATTGTCTTGTTCCGCAACTGGCGCTCTTTGCGGTCCAAAATCTGAACTGGAATCTCTTCATAAGATATATCTGGTTGTAGTATAACTGATACACCTGTGAGAATATGCGAAGGGTGCGATACGTATTTCCTCAGCATAGACACATGAAAAACATCATGCACCCCGGAAAGTGAGGGTGGTAGCGCCAGCCGATACGTCACCTCACCTATCCTCTCCAGAATCTAGAAGGGTCCAATATAGAGAGGTGCCAACTTACCCTTCAATCCAAACCTTTTTACTCCTTTCGTAGGGGACACCAGTAATAATACATGATTATCAACAGCAAACTCTAACGGTCTCCATCTTCGGTCCGCATAACTCTTCTGCCGATCCTGAGCCGCTGACAACATACGCCTGATATTATGAACCATCTCTGCATCACGCTGAAGGCTTTGTGGTCCCAAAATCTAGGATTCCCCAACTTCTACCCATAAGGTGGGAGATCTACAGGCTTTGCCATACAAAGCCTCATAAGGTGCCATCTGTATCGCTGAATGATAACTATTGTTGTAGGCGAACTCGACTAGGTGTAAATGATCCTCCCAACTACCTCCAAAGTCTAAAACACAAGATCTCAGTAGGTCCTCCAACGTCTGTATGGTACGCTCCGACTGACCATCTGTCTGGGGGTGGAAAGCGGTACTGAAACGTAACTCTGTACCCATAGCCTGCTGTAAACTCTACCAGAATCGTGAAGTAAACCGCGGATCTCTATCCGAAATAATACTGAGAGGTACACCGTGAAGCCTGATAATCTCTCTACAATACAACTCCGCTAGTCGATCTAATGACTCCGTCCTACGTATCGGTAGAAAATGAGCAGATTTGATTAACCGGTCAACGATTACCCAAATCGTATCATGTGCTCGCCGGGTCCTGGGCAGTCCCACGACGAAATCCATCGTGACGTGCTCCCATTTCCATTCTGGTATCTAAATCTTCTGAAGCAAACCAGCCGGTCTCTGATGTTCAGCCTTCACTTGCTGACATATAAGACATCGTGCAACGAAATTTGCAATGTCTTTCTTCATGCCGGTCCACCAATATGAACGTCTCAGATCTCTATACATGCGTGTACCACCAGGATGTATCGCAAATCTGGACAGGTGTGCCTCCTGGAGTAGGCATTCCTTCAAAGGAGGTGATTTAGGAACACACAACCTTCCCCGAAAGTATAGAATTCCATTTTCATCGCAAGAAAACCCTGTTTGTTGTTCTGGGATAATCCTACTACACAAAAACTGTAGATGCTGATCTATAGCCTGAGCTTCTTTAATCCTCTCCACAATGGGTGACTGGGCAACCATAGATAACAGAATACCTCGCTCAGTCTGACCCTGCTCTACTAATCCCAACTCAGAAATTTTTTTGTACCAATTCAGTAACCATCACACGGTGACAAGCTAGAACTCCTTGGGATTTTCTACTCAACGCATCAGCTACCACGTTGGCTTTCCCTGGGTGATAGTTGATCGTACAGTCATAGTCCTTTAAGAATTCTATCCATCTTCTCTGTCTTAAGTTCAATTCTTTCTGAGTAGATAGATACTTAAGACTCTTATGATCCGTGAATATCTCGAAGGTAACTCCATATAGATGGTGTCTCCAGATTTTCAGCGCATATATAATAGCTGCTAACTCCAGGTCATGCACCGGATAATTCTTCTCATGCTCTTTCAACTGACGTGAGGAATAAGAAACTACCCGTCCATGCTGCATGAGTACTGTGCATAACCCCTGTAATGATGCATCTGTATAAAGCACGAAGCCATCATCTCCAGAAGGAAGTACTAGTATAGGTGCAGAAATGAGTCTTCGCTTAAGTTCCTGAAAACTCATCTCGCAAGACTCTATCCAGCAAAACTTTACCCCTTTCCTGGTCAACCGAGTCAAAGGCAGAGCGATACTAGAGAAGCCCTCAACAAACCTTCGATAATACCCAGCCAGACCAAGAAAACTACGAACCTCCTGTACAGACTTTGGCTGCTCCCAACTGGTAATAGCCTCTATCTTTTGTGGATCCACTGAGATGCCGATGCTGGAAACAATATGTCCTAGAAAACCCACAGAAGATAACCAGAATGCACATTTGCTGAATTTTGCATAGAGACGTTCTCGTCGGAGCGTCTCCAATACTATACGAAGATGCCGCCCATGTTCTTCTTCGGATCGAGAATATATCAAAATGTCATCAATGAACACAATCATGAACTGATCCAAGAACTCAAGAAATACCCTATTCATCAGATCCATGAAAACTGCTGGAGCATTGGTAAGCCCAAATGGCATTACCAAGAACTCATAGTGTCCATATCGAGTACGGAAGGCTGTCTTCTGTATATCTGAATCCCTCACACTGAGCTGATGATAGCCAGAGCGCAGATCAATTTTTGAATACACACAAGTATTCTTGAGCTGATCAAACAGATCCTCTATATGTGGCAGTGGATATTTGTTCTTAATAGTCACTGCATTCAGTTGCCGATAATCGATGCATAATCTCATCGATCCATCCTTCTTCTTCACAAAGAGTACCGCAGCTCCCCATGGAGACACACTAGGATGGATAAACCCTCTATCCAGCAGCTCATGTAATTGTACTTTTAGCTCCTCCAATTCTTTAGGTGTCATGCGATACAGAGCCTTTGATACCGGTGCTGTCCCCGGAATCAACTCAATCGTGAACTCCACTTACCTTTTTGGGGCAAGCCGGGTAATTCTTTTGGAAACATGTCAGGGTACTCCCGAACTATAGGAATGTCAGAAAGCCGTGTGGTATGATTCTGATCAATCTTAAGCATAGATAACAAATACCCCTAACATCCTTGAGACAATAATCTCTGAGCTTGCATTGCTGAGATAATAGAAATCCCCTCATCCTTGGTACCCATGAATACCCAGGATGGTAGACCCGGAGGTCTAAATGTAACCACTCTTGCGATGCAATCCACGGTAGCATAATATCTGGCCAACTAGTCCATACCCAAAATGATGTCAAATTCTAGCATATCCAGAACCTGCTGACACTCAAAATCCAATGGACATTCTTTAATCTCTTGACTGATATCTAGTATCTCTCCCGAGGGTAAAGATACTGCTAATGAGTGAGTCCGATGAACAGGTAGTCTACAAATCTTACTCAGAAATACCCGGGAAATGAAAGAATAGGAACTACCAGTATCAATCAACAATTCATCAGGAAACGAAAAAATAGTAATCATACCCCGAAAGACCGATCCCTCGGCCCGCTGTGCCTCCTCGCGAGTAACAACACACACTCGTCCTACTTCCGGGCACGATGGCGATACTCCAATAGTGGTCTGAAACGGTGCTGGTGGAGTAGTAGTGAACTGCTGAGGCTGGTGAGTGGTAGCATACTGCTGAGGCTGTATCATTGGACAAGAGCTAGGTGGCGTTATAAGGTTCTGCGGTGCCGGATATGTCTGATGCGAAGAAACAGCAAAGGCATACTGCATAGCAACTGGTACTGCTGGGTGCTCATGGCCCTGGATGTGATATACTTGTGCCTGAGAAGGTGGCATACACTGCTGATATGAAGCACTCCGTGTCCTCTGAGAACCCTTCGACTGTCGCGCCTGAGTAGCACGACTTCCCTGGGGAGTACTCTTAGCCGCCTTCATCTGTGCCTTCAGTGTGCAGTCACGAGTCACATGACCCGGAAGCTTACAGTAATAGCATACGTCTTGTCCCAATGGACAAATAGGTCTAACATGCCCCTCAGTACCACATCTGTAACATCTAAGCTCACTAGAAGAATCCTTTTGAGAAGATTTAGATGAACCAGCTGATGATCGTCCTGTCTTCGATGATCGATAAGACTCCCCTGAAGTAGCCTGGGATCCCTGCCATTTATTCCTCTTTTTCTGATCTTTATTCTGTTGTTTCTGATTTGGAGTTGTACCCTGAGCCTTCTGTTTATCCTTTCCCCGCTCCTGAGAAACTTGCTGCTGTGTCATCTCAACCATCAATGCTCTATCCAATGCCTCTCGGTAAGTGCTTAGAGTAAAACCCGACATCCTGATACGGATATACGCTGCAAGGCCCTGGGTAAACTGGTCTAACCGATCACTGTCCTGAGCAATAAGCTGCGGGCAGTACTCAGCTAATCGGTTAAACTATGCATCATACTCTATCACCGATCGATCCCCCTGCTTAAGACTTAAGAATTCCTGTCGACGGGCCATACGGTAAGGAGCTAGAAAATACTGTCTCTCGAAGGCATCTCGGAATAAAGTTCAGGTAATACTCTGATCCCCAAAGAGCGACTTCTGCATCTTCCACCAAGTAACAGCCTGATCTCGGAGGGGGTATACAGCTAGTTCGACTTTTTCTTCCTCGGTACATGACAAATACTCGAAGGTATCCTCCACATTTCTCAACCAGGAACGAGCAACACTGGGGCCGGGAACTCCATAGAATAAGGTAAAATGATCCTTTATCGATCGGACCAATAACGGGATCCGAGCTCTGTCCTTCGTCCAAGAAGTAGCAGCAGGAGTGGGGGCTACGAGTGGTAATGTAGGAGGGACCAACTGAGGCTGAAAACCCGGATCTCTCGTGGAAACCTGAGGAGTCTGTACACGACTGTCAATCTCAACCTCTGTAGGATCCCTAACAGAATCTACCTCGTACTCCACTGGCTCAGCCTCTACTGACTCAACAGGCTGCTTCCGTGGTCGCCCTGAACCACGACGCAGATGAGGGGTTGTATATCTCCGCGCTTCATTCCTGATATTAACAACAAGGTAAGACTACAACAATATAATATAACAGTAATTTAACTTACATCCTATAGCTTGGAGATATCTTGCCACTGCCTGGTCCCAACATCCGAAGAGTCACATCAAGGAAACAGCTACGAATCCCAAGTATACACCTCGTAAACTTCATAATCCTCATAAAACTCGTAAATCTCACAATCCTTGAAAATCTAAGACCCGAGAAATAGACGTCGTAACCTCAAAAATCCAAAACACAAAAAACGTAAACCTCTAAAAATCCAAAACACGAAAAAAATTAGGCCTCGTACACCCGCTCTGATACCACTAAATTGTCACGCCCCGGGTGAGTTCCTACTGAAAAATTTCGACAGCATCTCCCCTATACCGGTGATAATCTGAACCTCACATACATGCAAAATACGTCAGCCACATGCGGCTGGGATATATACACAAAAATAACCACAACCATGCAGTTGAATATGTAGCCCACACGGCTATATCAAAAGCACAACGGAAAAACGAATGGGAAACCCACAAATGAGAAAGTCCACAAAACACACCACAAGTACAAGTCCATAATACACGTATCAAGACATAGTACTATCTAACAACACCAAATCCATGAAATAGGAAATGCTACTAGTAAGAAACTAACAACCGATAAGAATCCTCGGATGTAACGTGGGAAGAGGGACTGACTGGCAGCATACTCAAGCAACTCCATGTCACCTACCTACTACCTGAAATCATAACAGTATAGACGGGGTGGTGAGTACAAGAAACTCAACGGGTAAGGACAGAATAAAGCATGGTAGATACAACCACATATGAATCAAAGAATACAGTCTCCATAATAAGAATAGAAGCATGCTATTGAAATATAACACATCTAGCCACCACTGATAAAACAACTATACATAAACATACCTGACGCAATAGATGCACATGCTCGACTAAAATCAAGACCATGATACCAAAGTCAGGAAACTCACCAGAATAGCACCATGATGCACTTTGGGCTTACAAGACTGCTTTCAAAACTCCTATTGGGATGTCTCCATATAGGATGGTGTATGGTAAAACTTGTCATCTTCCAGTGGAGATTGAATATAGAGCATTTTGGGTGGTAAAAGCTTATAATTTTGATGCTAGCACAGCTGGAGAGGAGAGGAAATTACAACTCCAAGAACTTGAAGAGATTCGACTAGAGGCATTTGAGAACTTGAGGATCTACAAAGAAAAGACTAAGAATTTTCATGACAAGCACATTGTAGGGAATGATTTCAAAATTGGTGACAAAGTGCTTTTGTATAAGTCCTGGCTTAAATTGATGAAAGGCATGTTGAAATCTCGTTGGGAAGGACCCTTTAGGGTAACTAACATTTTCCCCTATGGAATTTTGGAAATAAAGGAGGAGTCTACTGATCGAAAATTCAAAGTGAATGGACATCGACTAAAGATATTTCATGAAAGAGCAAATGGAATGGTGATGCAAGAAATGAACACTGATGCCATTTATTCATTATGAAAGGGAGTCTTGTTATTTCTTATTGTTTCTTGTCTTCGTAGATATACATGTCTTTACATCCTTGTATGAATAATTCTCTTGTTCATTTTAGTAATCTTTATGCTTTTTAATAAATTCGGTCATTGTGAATATCAATTCCCAAGTTAATGGTCGACATAACTTCTTAGCTTTCGTAATAATAATTTTACTTTCACAAATAATAATTCAAATTTTAGGAATCACTTCCCTATAAATACTATTGAATCAAACTTGGTAGTTTCGGGTTAATAAATGGTCCCCCCCCCCCCCCCCCCCCCCCTCTCCTTTTACACTTCTTTATATCATTTAGAGGTTTTAAAACCAAGTTACATTTAAGCATGAAGTTTTAAGTCTTTGTTGCATGAATGAATTCTAGGATTACATGAGGTTAATATTTAGTGATGGATTCTATGATTGAAGATTTGAGATAATAACTTTTGCTTGCCTAGTGAGGTTTAAGCCTAATTGTGTGATGCACTTGTGATTTTTGTAACTCTAGAACTTGTTGTAGGATCGAAAAGAATTTAGATATCTCCACAATGATATGATATTGTCCACTTTGGGCCTGGACCCTCATGGTTTTGCTCTTGGGCTCTACCCAAAAGGTCTCATGCCAATGGAGATATCTTTTCTCTTATAAACCCATGATCTTTTCCATATGTTTTCAATATGGGACTATGTTTGCAACCTTGCAACCCCAATAATCCCCCCTCAAACAAAGGACCACAGGCTTCCCACGTCTGATCCTCGACCCACCAGGTCTTCCTACCCCTCGATCCACTTGACCTACTAGGACTTCCTGCCTGTGTCTGGTCCTCTTGATTTAAACATAGGAGCCCCCCTTTCTTTGTTCGAGGTCAATATTGTACCCACATGACTCAATCAGATCATAGCTCTTGTCCACAGTCGGCGGTTAAACCTTCTGGCAGTCCAGGCTCTGATACTAATTGTAGGATCGAAAAAAATTTAGATATCTTCACAATGGTATGATATTGTCCACTTTGGGTCTGGGCCCTCATGGTTTTTCTCTAGGGCTCTACCCAAAAGACCTCATGGCAATGGAGATATCTTTTCTCTTATAAACCCATGATTTTTTCCATGTGTTTTCAATATGAGACTATGTTTACAACCTTGCAACCCCAACACTTGCTCTAAATCTTTTCAACATGCCACTTGATCAGAGATTGAATCATTTTTATGAAGGTTATTCCAATTCCCCACTTGTAATCACTAATTCTCTTTTTATAAATCATCATATCATTTATCTTTTCTCTTGTTTTATTATTTTGGATGTGGTTATATAGGATGTTATGTGATACTTTTATTTTGACCGAGACAGACAAAGATTCAAGTGTGAGGGGAGATATTTTGTCTTTGATTGAGGTTGGCTGTTTTGTCATGTGTCAATAATTGATGAGTAGGAGTGTGGTGAATGTATGGATGGTTTTTAAGATGGTATGCTAAATTTAATCATCATTGGACTTTAATCGTTTATAGAGCAAGTTCAAATAGCTTTGAATTCCAGAAATTGATACTATGATGCTCTTTTATGAAGTTAGAGAATCTAGTTGTGGCGGTGTGCAGGAATTCAGAAGTTGTTGTTGCTGTGAACAATGATTTCAAAAGAGGTCTAAACATTTAAGTGCTAATGACATATTTTATCGAGAGTTTTGAATGTGAAGAGACAAATGGAATTCTGGGGTCATTAACCACTACGAAGTCTGAAGCTTAGTTACTGAAAATAACAGCAGCAGTGACCATGGACAGCAAAAGAAAGGATATCAGGGAGTGTAGAATAGAAAATCAAATGTATCAAAAATGAAGAAACTGTGCAGAAAAAAATGAGGAGCTGGAATTCGGTATCAAAGTGTATCAAAAATCATATGCAACATTTTAATGACTGAAATGTTCAAGAGAAGACTTGCAAGATGCAGAAACAAATGACATTTCAGACTTTTCATTACCATGCTGAACTCTAGAAACTGAAATGAAGAATTTCAAAACATTTTTGTGCATAAAAACAGTGATTGTCTGGAAATTGGATGAAGGTTAATGCTAGATGTAGGAATGAAATTAAAATGCAACATATGATGATTACGAAGCATTATCTAAGATTGGAAAAGGGAAATCAAAGACAAAGGGCAGTTGTTGTTTGAAAAAAAGAATAAAAAAAATGCAGAATCTGTGCAGAATTGCAATAGATGAGAGTTGTTCAATGGAGTTGAAATGTATTCAGTTTAAATTGATTCTTAAGTGCTTAGGGAATGAAATGGGACAAGTGAGATCAGAGAAGAGAGAGCAAGGATATTGGTCCTGAGATAGAAATATGTGTAGAGAATGCTTAATCACATAAAAGTAGTATGTGATATGCAGGAATGTGCATGACTGCATATTGATTTTTTTGGATGGAATGAATTGAATGTCAACTAATTGTTACTAGATGATAAAGAAGATAGTCTTTTGAAGGTTCAAGTTCAAACAGATTTAGAAATTTAAAGAGCAGCTAAACAGAATGCCTAGAATTTCTGCTAATGGGTCATTTCTGTGTGAATATGGGGAATAAGTTGTAACAATCTAGAATTGTTGAGGAATTCAGTATGCATCAATAGGGATCTTAAGAAGCTAGATGGAATGGAATTGAGATTTATGGCAGCTAAATGATGTGTAGCTGACAAAGAGTCAGGGGTGTTGTATGGTGAATTCAGAAGTGCACTACACTGTGCTACATGGTGTAGAGCTATTGGATCACTGAAAAATCATAACCCAGCTATTGTTTGAGTACGGTTAAATGATGATCTTGTTTCTCTATAACTTGCATGATTTGTAGATTGTGAAATAGATACAAAAACAGAAACATAAGCTGAAAACTGGGAACTAAATATTTATTTTGCAGTTTGTGTCTGTTATTGAATTTGCAGCTAGTTGAAGTTAAAATTTGAGCTGAATTTTTGTGTCATTTTAAGAAAATATGGTTAAGTCTTACTGTAGATCAAATATAAAGGAGGATACCAATAAAAAAAAGCAAGGAATGCAGCTATAACTCTGGAACTAAATTTTATTTTTCAAGAATGTTCAGTTTTGTGCCAAAGTTTTCTTAATTTCTCTTATCCAAAATGGATGGAATTCAAAGTCCTTTTGATACACTGTCGAATGAATTATCTTCCAAGTCCTTCTTGATGGAAAATTTTGTTAAAATGTCATGTTGGTAGAATCTGGAAAGTAAAGGACAGATTCACACTATCTCTGAGCAGGATGTAAGTTATCAGGCGTTATCATGAACTTGTTGTTTTTGATACAGAATGGATGGAATCAATAACATGCAATGGCAGAATCAAATTACTGCTTAACCAAATACCCTGAAAGAAATTCTGGAGCTATCTGCAGAACCAATTCTGAATTGTTTAACTGAAATAGTTCTGAAAAATTGTTGAAACTGCAGATTAATAAGGGAAGTGTTGATTGGAGTGAATTGGATGTCATGGACGAAATTAGCATCACATAGCATTCTAATTCCACGTTTTCCACTTCTTTCTTTAACCTTTGTTCTCTTTATTGCTTTTCTAATATTAATGCTTCCATTTGACTTTGTTTTTACTTTTCCTTATACTTTTCATGAACCATCATAAGGATCTATTTTGATATCTATGATGGAGGTGAGAATTAGATGAAGAGCAAGCATATGGTAGTGCTTTTTCCATAGGTAGCTTGAGTGATCTCTACCATTACAATTGAAATTAGGATGAGAGCCACTGAAAACTACCGTGTGAGAATTAGTTGTGTTATTATTTTCATTTTATTCATGATGGATGAAATCATTGAGTGATTAACTGAAGTAAGGCTGGAGTTCATGATTGCTTGAGTTTTTGAAACTTCATAATTTTAGGTGACTTCTTTTTACTATCTTCTAAATATGGTTAAGAAAAGTAAAGGGGGTACGACCTTAGTTGTTTCTTTAGTTCATTTATTTGCACGGGACGAGCAACAAGATTAAGTGTGGGGGAGTTGATACTTAGTAATTTTTGTGTATAATGTTGCCTTTTGAGTTGAGTATTTTGCATCTCCTCATATGATTAATTCTTGCTTTATCTTATATATTATGAGTTGAGAATTATTTAGAGTTTTGATGCATTTTCTATACATTTATTGTGGAATTCTATCTAACAATGATATTTTATTTATTCTGCAAGGAATGGATTCATTGGACTAAACCAAAATGGATTGGGCCCGATCCATTAAGTTGAGCTTTCCTCTTGAGCTAACCCATGTCAAACCTTCTCATCAAATCCCTAATTCCTCCCTTAACCAAACCTAAACCAATTTGCAAATCCCGGTTCAAACCATGGCATAAAACCCAAAAAAATTGTGGATGAACAGTGGCTGCGCCTACTGTTCATAGTGCAATGGCGTCTTCTTCGTGAGTGTGTGCATGCCCCCGATTCTAATAACAATTTCATCTTGAGCTACAGATCCATGGAGGAAGAGTAAGGAAGCTTCTGACCTATTTACCTGAAGCTGGAAGCTCGCCGGAGAGGTCTTGACGGCGAACTTTGCTAAGATTCCGATCTTCATTTCCGCCCCTGTTTGAACAGTGTTGATAGCAGGAAATCACCCTCCATCCTCAGGAAGCATCAGAGAGGTTTCTCTGGTGGATCTCAACTTACATCAGGGTGCCATCCGCCCTCTATCAGCAAACAACTGTCGAGCACAGATTTGTATCATAGATCCAAGTTTCTACATATTGGTTTAGAAATGAACTTGTGCTCTGCCAGAGAGGTTTCTTTGGTTGAGATCAGCGAGTTTCAGGTCTGAACTAAAATTAGCTGCGTCCCTTTTCTGCCTTTCTGGATTTCAAATTTGAGGTTTCAAGAGAGGGCTCTTGTGTGACGACAAGAGTTGTGATTCAAGAATTGGTTGTGATTGGAATTGGTTTAGTTTTAATCCCGCATTTCATTACTATTTTTGGATAGAGTTAGAACTCATTTGTTACAGATTTAAGAACATAGATTAGTTTCTTTCCAAATCCTTGAATAATCCTTGTTCTTTGATGCAGAAATTTCAGTGAGTTGTTGTTTAGTGTAATTAGTTTCCAATCTTGTCTTAGAGAGAATGTTATCGTTTTGACATTAAAGAGTAGTTGTTGTTTAATTGAAATTGTCTTTGCTTGCTCAGATTTACTTGAATTATTTTACTTTTGAGTAGTTAACAAATTTAGGAAGTTGCTCCGTTCTGACTCCAATTCAAATTTTATTCATTAGTGTGTAATTCAATACAGCCAATCTAGTTTAAAAATAAATGAATACCATAACGCCCATTCCTATTAAGAAAACTCCAAAAATAATCCTAAGTTTTAAACAAATATTCATCTATTAGTTTCTGATCCTGTTCGAAAGTTGAATCAACGGACGCTGGGCACGTGGCGCTCTCCGGTTGCTGACGTGGGTCCTCGAATGCTGGTGCGAACTTCCGGCGATCCTACAAAGAAGTCGGGCCGGGAAGGGGTTCCCGGCGGTGACCCTCCGACGATCAAGTCAGGCAAGCTAACAGTGAAGAAGTGGCTGCCAAAATTGTAGAACACCTACCTCCGGCGAAGTATAAGGCTCCTTATATAGAGCGGTGAAAGAACTCACGCACACCTACTGAGGCACATACGTGTCCTCAGCCCATACTTCGGTATGTGTTTGTCAGAAAGCTTACCTGACACCATACTACTACAGTCCAGGCATGTCTTCGATGGGATAGTAGAACACCTGGCCGCTAGATTTGGGGTATGGCCTAGTCATAGGACTTGACAGCTGTCATAAGGTGTTCCTTGTCTTTCTCTCCTTACTCCATGCCGGGGCGTCCGGCCGGCTGACACTCATCTCCAGTCCGGCCGGTCGACACTCATCTCCCGTCTGACCCTCCATATGCATTGATATGCTGGGGACTGCTAGCAGTATGTTACCTTATGTCTACGGCCGAGCATGACTTCCTCTCGGCGTTTCGTTACTGTTCAATCGAGCGTCGGGACCCCGACTTCTGTCGGGGCGCCTTTTGCCATCGGTTATTCACCGGTCGACCGGCCGGGAGGTCAGCCCATCCTTCTCCGGTCGGCCACCTGGCCCTTTGACTTCCACGTGGCGTTGACCCTTCAAAATGGGGGTCCCCTGTTCTAACCGCCGGATCACTTGCCTCCCCTTCAAGTCTAGTCGAAGGAGGCGAAGTCCGACTGACTGGACTGCTGATCTGACTGAGTAACGGCCGCTACATTAGTCCGCTCGACCAGGCTTAGGGATGCTCATCCGTTCGGCGGTGTCTTGCCCGTGCCTTGTATTCCCTTGGAATCCATGCGGAATCCTTTCCCCTACTGCCAATCACGTGCATTGCGCGCGGTAAGGGGCGCTCATTAAATGCGACCTGTGCCCAGCTGACACGTGGTGACCTCGCTTTTGTCAGCGTATGGTGGTGGCGTTACGTCCGATGGGACAGCCGCCGTTTGAAATGAACGGCTGGATGATGGCCTCGTTCTTCATGACCTGAATCGGACGGTGGAAGATGCTTGCGGCCGACGTTATAAAGCTCGCGACTTCTCTTCTTTGCCGCATTTCGGCTTCATCGATCCCCGACGCCCCGCTGCTCCTTTCTTCTCCGGCGATCTCGAGGCCCCCTGCGACCATCCTTTTGCTCGTAAGCCTTTCTTTTCCTCGCTTCCTCCCTCCTTTTCTTCCTGTTAGTTGTCTCTATCATTTGCCCCCTTCTTTCCTTGTTTTATTTCCTTTTCCTCTCATCCCACGTCCGTTCCTTGCCTTATACCATGACTAGTACCTCACAGCCGACCGCCGGCGCTCCTGGTCTTTGGTATACGACCATGTAGAGCCGGTTTGACGAGGAGGACGCGCTGCGCCTCGCTCGGACCTATGCAATCCCTGACGACCACCACATAGTATTAGCCACTCCCGCCGACCGGCCTCATGAACCGCCGCCCGACACTGTTCTTTTCTTCCGAGACCAATTTTTGGCCGGGCTATGCTTTCCACCCCATAAGTTTTTCTTGCAAGTTTGCAACTATTTTCGCATCCCGCTCGGCCAGCTAGTCCCGAATTCAATCAGGCTGCTGAGCGGAGTGGTAGTTCTGTTTAAACTGAACAACATCCCGTTGGACCCCCAAGTGTTCCACTACTTCTACTACCCTAAGCAAGCCGAGTGGGGTACTTTCGTTTTCCAATCTAGGATAGGTTTTGTCCTTTTTGATAATATGCCGAGCTCCAACAAACACTGGAAGGAGAATTTTTTCTACATGCGCTTTCCCGAACCACCAGCCTGTTAGAGTGTATACTAAAATCCTAGCTTTTGGTATAAACATTTATCTAGAAATAAGAATCATATTGGTCAAATGTTTACATTTATGATAAATGTAGTTGTTCAATTAATTTATATTGTAGATAACATGGTGTGTGGTGTCACACACAGAGGATCATGTTATCAGTACCTTATAAATTATAAACAGTAGCTCACGACCATAATGGAAAGGAACAAATCATTGGAAGGTCGTAGTGTAATTAGGTATTAGTTTATCTTAACTATATAATTACACTAGTACACTTAGAGTGTATTGAGTAGGACCATTAGAGGTCGTTTCTTTTATACTGACTTTATAAAGAAACAAAGACCTCAGTTATTATGGAGGTGTGTGCTCTTAATCCTAATATAATAACAAGCACATATATTTGATATTTATTTCTTTAATTTATCAATGGGTGAGATTTAGTTCGATGAATCAATAAGCCCGATAAGTTGGGAAATGATATCACTTATAGTGTGTGTTGTTGATTATAGAAGGAAACTGTGTCCTAGTGATCTAGGTTGAGAATGTCCCCAAGAGGAGCTCATAAGGATTGTCATGTTAAACCCTGCAGGTGGACTTAGTCCGACATGACGATGAACTTGAGTGGTACTACTCTTGGAGCTAGATATTAATTAAGTGAGTTGTCAGTAACTTACTTAATCAGTGGACATTTGTTATCTTAAACACAGGGAGACTAACACACTCATAATAAGAAGGAGTCCAAAAATGTAATTTGGGATTGATGCGGTAGTTCAATAATAATTCTCTAGTGGAATGAATTATTATTGATAAAATTAAGTTGTGTGTTCGGGGCGAACACGGGATGCTTAATTTTATCGGGAGACCAAAACCAATTCCTCCTCTCGATTCCTATCGTAGCCTCTTGATTATAGAGTACTATACCCAACTATACCCACCTTCTTACCCATCCTATAGGGGGCCGGCCAAGCTAGCTTGGAGATCAAGCTAGGGCCGGCCATGTTTTGGTTCATGGGTGAATTCATGTGGCCGGCCCTAGCTTGAACTCAAGCTTAGGTGGCCGACCCTATTAAAATAAAAAGGAATTTTATTTTTAAAATTTTTCTCATGTGGATAACATGATTTAATAGAGAGTTTAAAAATTTAAATCTTTCCTTTTATAAGATTCTACAAAAGATTAAGAGAAGAGTTAAATCTCTTTCCTTATTTGTAGATTAAAAGGTTGATTTTAATTTTGGTAAAAACTTTCCTTTTAATCATGTTCATGATTTAAAAGAGAGTTTAAAAATTAAATATCTCTTTTATAAAGCTTCTACAAAGATTAAGAAAAGATTAGATATCTTTCCTTATTTGTAGATTGGAAGAGATTTTAATTTTTTAAAGATAACTTTATTTTTATCCACATGTTTAAAAGAAATATTTTAATTTATAAAATTTCCTTTTTATTAATCATCATGAAGGGAAAAATTATTAGAGAAATTTTTTATAAAATTTTCGGAAACAAATTAGGAAAGTTTTAATTCTTGATTGAATTAAATTTCCTTTGCTTGGTTTAAAGTGGCCGGCCACATTGTTGATGAGATAAAATTATTTTTAATTAAATAAATTTTCCTTATCAATGGCAAAAGAATTAAGGAAATTTTTATTTAAATTTTCTTATTTGCCAAGGCCAAGGATTATAAAAGAGAGGGTAGAGGTGCCTTCATGGTGAATAACTCTATTATTTTTCCTCTCTCTTTATTCCTTGGTGGCCGGCCATCCTCTCCTCCTTTCTTCTCTTTGATGGCCGAACCTCATCTTTCTTGTGGAGACTCATATGGTGGTCGGATCAAGTTTAGAGAAGAAGAAGAAGAAGGAGAGAAAGAAAGCTTTGTTTCTAGCATCTCTTGGAGCATGGTGGTGGTGGCCGAACCTCTTCATCCTAGAAGATGTTTTGATGGCCGAAACTTGCAAGGAAGAAGAAGGTGCTTGGTGGTTCTCATCTCGGAAGATCGTTGCCCACACAACGTCCGAGGTTAGAAGAGGAATACGATAGAAGATCAAGAGGTCTTTCTAAAAGGTATAACTAGTATTTTTCCTTTCTGCATCATACTAGTTATTTTTGGAAATAATACCAAATACAAGAGGCTTACGTTCTAGAATTTCGAATATGTTTTTCGATGTTGTGTTCTTTTGTTTTTTCTTTTCCTTGTGATTTGATTGTTCTCTTCGGTTAACCTAAAGTTATTTTAGGAAATTAAATATTAGATTTCTATAAAAGGTTTTGTCTAGTCGGTGGTGGTTGCTCCCATATCCAAGAAGGCCATGTGCCTCGCCACGTCAGTACTGGGAACCGATTATGGAAATTAATATTTAATGGAATTAATAACTTAAGGTGATTTGGGTCGAACGTGTTAAGTTCCGCAGGAGATCCAAGTCAAAACCTAAAAGAACAAATAGATTAAGTTTTGGATCAAACGTGTTAAGTTCCGCAGGCGATCCAAAATTTAATTTAAAAGAACACATGGTAGCTAGGAAAAGGTTCAGACCTTTGTACAAAATTTTTGTACAGTGGAACCTCTAGGTTTTCCGAGTAGCAACCAACACAGCCTTCCGAATCAAGTGGCAGACGGTGATGCCAGCGCAACCGGAGCTCGGCAAATTTAGGGGCGATCCGGCCTACCTTCATGCAGTCGACCGGCTTGTCGGCCAGCGCTATCACATCGACAAGCTGCTCCTTCCGGGAGTGCTGTATATATTCGGCTTGTCTTCTATCCCAGCCGATCTGCCTTGCAGCATGAGTAAGTTCTCTTATCTTCCCGTTTCTTTTGTTCTAACTGATTTATTCTTTGTTTCTGCAGCCGAAGTTATGTGGCGCGCAAAGGCTACCGAGCGGCTGAAACTGCGAGCCGCTGAGATCGAGGCGGCCAAGAAAAAAGAGGTCGCCGAGCGGAGCTTGGACTCAGCTGGTCCGACCGGCGGAGAGGGTGAGGGGACTCAGAGTGTCCCCGAAGCCTTAGACGCTTCTGCCTCTCTCGGCGAGGCTACGGGTGATATAGAGCCTTCTACCCAAGTCGGGGTAGAGGGCCGTTCGGTTGACGAAGCTCCCCTGGCAACCTCTCAACCAACTCCATCTGATGAACCACAGTCCGAGCGGGGCGATGAAGCTCCAGTGCTGTCCGGGACGGTCTCTATAGAGAGTACCCCCACGCCGCACGGCTCTCCAAGGGCTACCTCTGAGGTGTCGCCCGCCAGTCCTCCACGAACCATGCGTCGCCTAAGGCGATTGGGCGACCTTCCTTCCTCAAGTGGTGAACCGTCCGACAAAGCAGCTGCGCCCCTGGGTGATCCGAGCGGCCCGAGATTGATAAAAACTATCCTACGCCTTCCGTCGGAGGAATACATGGCGGCTGCTGATCGGCCAGTGGTCCCCGAGCAGCAGATCACCCTCACGGGTCCTCTTGCCAAAGCCTGGGAGGATGCTCGGCTTCGAATTACAATGATGACTCCTGGTCAGCTAGGCGACAACAATTTACAACAGGCGACCGGGGTATGTTCTTTTGCCTTGTTAGTTATTTGGATTTAGTTTCTAACTTGCTCCTGTCTGTTTGCAGAACTGGGTGGAGCAGATTGCTATCAGCAACCGCCTAGCCGAACTGGAGGACGAGCTGAAAAAGCTCAAAGCCGCGGGAGAAAGCAGACAGTCAACGACCGCTCTGGAGAAGGCCAAAAAACTGCTGGAAACCGAGCGGGGTAAGTCCTCAGATCTGTCGAGTGAGGTGGCTCGCCTCGAAGCTTTGGTCAAGCAGTGGGACAAGGAAATAAAAACCGCGACCACCCGGAAGCTTAAAGCCATCGATGACATGGATATGATGAAGGTAGAGAACCGGGGGCTAGAGCAGAGAGTGAAGGAATTAGACGCCTTGCTCCAGACTGAACGGGAGGGCCGTTCGGCGACCAAGCTAAAGCGGAAGGGGCTCGGAAAGATCTTCAAGCTGCCCTCGATGCTTCTAAAGCTACCTTTAAAGAATATCAGGACGGGGAGCCTGGTCGGTCGGCGGAGGTGCGTAAAGCATTCATCCGCTCAGATGAATTTGGCGAAAGGTTTAGCGACAAGCTATCCTTAACTTTTGAAGAGGCGATCAAAGTGGCAGTGGAATATCTGAAGACCAAAGGCCACATACCTGCCGAGCTGTCCATCCCCCTCGAAGATTTGGAGGGCCATGATGGGCTCCATCCCCGACTCTCTCTTTAACTTTGATGATAGTGAATGAGGGGTTTATGTAATTTCTCTAAGTGTGCAATCTTTTGTATGCCTGCCGTTCGGGGCGAATATTATAAATTTTGTCTGTCCGCCGCTCGGCATAAGTGGATTGTCTCCTTTCGTTATTTGCTCGTTTTACTAGCGTCCCATCTTTACTTTCGTCTCGGTCGCAGTTTTCTCGCGTCCCAAGTACATTTTATAAAGGAGCCGCTCGGCCCCACATTTTCCTTATTCTTGCCTCATCGGTAGGCCCGATCAGAGGTCGGCCTTTACAACCGAGCAGGACCTTGCAGAAAGTTATCCATCCGGAGGATTTATAGCCTCCGGTTGCTTGCCTTTTAACGTAAATCTTTACCATCTAAGCTATACGATCGGCCGATCGGCAGATTTATAGACGCCGACGCGTCTCTCGATTTTTAACGTCGGAGCTCGACGGCCTTCCGCTCGGCGGGTTTATAGACGCCGGCTCGTCTCTCGATATTTAAAGTCGGAGCTCGACGGCCTTCCGCTCGGCAGGTTTATAGACGCCGGCCCTCGACGGTCTTCCGCTCGGCGGGTTTATAGACGCCGGCTCGTCTCTCGATATTTAACGTCGGAGCTCGACGGCCTTCCGCTCGGCGGGTTTATAGACGCCGGCTCGTCTCTCGATATTTAACGTCGGAGCTCGACGGCCTTCCGCTCGGCGGGTTTATAGACGCCGGCTCGTCTCTCGATATTTAACGTCGGAGCTCGACGGCCTTCCGCTCGGCGGGTTTATAGACGCCGGCTCGTCTCTCGATATTTATAGACGCCGGCTCATCTCTCGATATTTAACGTCGGAGCTCGACGGCCTTCCGCTCGGCGGGTTTATAGACGCCGGCTCGTCTCTCGATATTTAACGTCGGAGCTCGACGGCCTTAAAGGCTAACTTTGACACAGCCGCTCGGCGAACACATTAACCATCCTTTAAATCATTTTTACTTCCTGCATTACAAGGACATGGGCGACTAAAATATACACAAAAATGAGTTACATCAGTGCACCTTTCACCCAGCTCGATAAGGCTGGAGATGATTCGCGCTCTAAGGTCGGTCCAGCTGCCGTCCGTGTTCATCCTGCAAATAATAAGCGCTCGAGCGGAGCTTTTCGATAACCTTGAAGGGTCCCTCCCAAGGAGCTTCCAGCTTGCCGACGTCTCCAACCGGCTTGACTTTCTTCCAAACAAGGTCGCCGACTTGGAATGATCTGGGTATTACGCATCGGTTGTAGTTTTGCTTCATCCGTTGACGGTACGCCATCAGCCGGACGGACGCCTTGGCTCTCTCTTATTCAACCAAGTCCAGCTCCATGTTCCTCCGCTCGGCGTTGTCATTATCATAATTCTGGATCCGAGCGGACTCGATGCCAACTTCGACAGGAATAACCGCTTCGCCGCCATACACCAGATGGAAGGGCGTGACGCCAGTTCCTTCCTTTGGGGTCGTTCGGATGGCCCATAAGACGCCTGACACTTCATCCACCCAGCTACCTCCCATATGGTCGAGCCGAGCCCGCAAAATGCGAAGAATTTCCCGATTGGCTACTTCGGCTTGACCATTGCTTTGGGGGTATGCCACGGACGTGAAGTGTTGTTCGATGCCGAAGCTTTTGCACCAATCTTCGAGCAATTTTCCTGTGAACTGCCGCCCGTTGTCGGAAATAAGTCGACGGGGGATGCCGAACCGACAGATGATGTTCTGCCAGATAAACTTCTTGACCATCTGCTCGGTGATCTTGGCTAGCGGCTCGGCCTCCACCCATTTGGAAAAATAATCGACTGCCACTAGTAAAAATTTCCGCTGCTCGGTCGCCATAGGGAATGGACCCACAATATCCATTCCCCATTGGTCGAAGGGACAGGACACAGTGGCTGCTTTCATTTCTTCTGCCGGTCGATGTGAGAAAGTATGATACTTCTGACAAGAGAGGCACGTCGAGACGGTCCAGTATCTTTTTATCCAGCTATCGCCCGCCCGGATGTCCTCCGCATGATCCTTGGTGCACTTCTTGGAGGATGTACGCCGCGTCTTCCGAGCTCACGCATTTCAACAACGGGCGGGAGAAAGCCTTCTTGTAGAGTTGATCTCCAATAAGTGTGAACCGACCGGCCCTTCTCCTGAGAAGTTGGGCTTCATGGTGCTCGGATGGCATAGCTCCCGAGCGGAGAAACTCCATGATGGGTGTCCTCCAATCACTTGGGAATGTGAGAGCTTCCATCCGGTCGACGTGCGCCACCAAAGATACTTGTTCGATTGGCGACTGAGTGACGAACGACGTTATTGCACTTGCAAGTTTGGCTAACTCATCGGCCGCTTGATTTTCCGCTCGGGGTATCTTTTGGATGATGACCTCTCTGAAATTGGCTTTGAGCTTCTCAAAGGCTTCAGTATAGAGTTTGAGCCGAGCGTTGTTAATCTCAAAAGTACCAGAGAGCTACTGAGCGGCCAACTGAGAATCTGAATGTATAGTCACCCGTCCGGCTCCCACATGCCGAGCTGCCTGCAAGCCAGCTATGAGGGCTTCATACTCAGCTTCATTGTTTGTAGCTCTATAATCCAGCCGGACGGATAAGTGCATCTTCTCTTCTTGTGGAGACAGCAATAATACACCAATACCGCTCCCGAGCCGAGTGGACGATCCGTCTACAAATATCTTCCACATGGCTTCGGGCTATGGCCTTTGTACTTCGGTGACAAAATCCGCCAAGGACTGCGCTTTTATCGCCTACCGGGGCTGGTATTGAATGTCGAATTCGCTCAACTCCGTTGTCCATTTGATGAGCCATCCGACGCTTCTGGATTCAGTAATACTCGTCCGAGCGGGCTATTAGTTTTGACAATGATGGTATGCACCAGGAAGTATGGGCAAAGGCGTCGAGCGGCGAGGACCAGAGCGAAGGCCAACTTCTCGAGCCCAGTGTAGCGAGATTCAGCATCTTTTAAAATATGGCTCAGAAAATATACAGGCTCTTCTCTGCTCGCCCTCACTAATGCCGAGCCGATTGCTTGCTCATTTGAAGATAAATAGATACAAAGAGGCTCACCTACGGCTGGCTTGGCTAGCACAGGCAGAGAATTCAGATATGCCTTCAGTTCTTCAAACGCCCGATCGCATTCCTCGTCCCAGTGAAATTTAGTGGCCTTGCGTAATATTTTGAAAAAGGGCAGGCTCCGGTCGGCGGTCTTGGAGATGAATCTGGACAAAGCAGTTATCCGACCGGTCAGACGCTGCACTTCCCTCAGATTTCTTGGAGGCGGCATATCTTGTAGAGCTTTCACCTTGCTGGGATTTGCTTCGATACCCCGCTCGGTCACTATGTAACCCAAGAAACGCCCTCCTTTTGCTCCGAACAGACACTTCTGGGGGTTTAGCTTGACTCCATATTTTCGTAGCGTTCGGAAAGTTTCCTCCATGTCTTCGAAGAGATCGGCCGCTCGGACGGACTTGATGAGAATGTCGTCCACGTATACTTCCAGATTTCGCCCGATCTGCTCTTTGAATACTTTGTTCATCAAACGCTGATAAGTGGCTCCCACATTCTTTAGTCCGAACGACATCACATTGTAGCAGTAGGTGTCGTCGGCTGTAACAAAGCTGACTTTTTCTTGATCTTCTGGGGCGAGCGGCACTTGATGATATCCTTGGTAAGCATCGAGCATACATATCAACTCACAGCCAGCTGTGGAGTCCACCAATTGATCGATCCGAGACAGAGGATAAAAGTCTTTCGGGCAAGCTTTGTTGAGATCCCGAAAATCTATGCATACTCTCCACTTGTTGCCTAGCTTGGAGACCAATACTACGTTTGCTAGCCAGCTCGGGAACTGAACCTCACGTATATGGCCGGCCTCCAAAGGCTTCTCAACTTCCACCCGGATGATGACATTTTGTTCGGTGCTGAAATCCCTTTTTCTCTGCTTCACCGGCCGAGCGTCCGGTCGGACATGTAGCTCGTGCTGTGCTATACTCGGCGAAATTCCGGGCAGCTCATGCGTCGACCAGACGAAGACATCACAGTTTCTCCGGAGGCATTTAATCACTTCTTGTTTCTGGTCTGCCTCCAGGTCGGACGCAACGAACGTTGTGGCCTCCGCTCGGGTCGGGTGAATCTGCACTTCCTCTTTTTCTTCATAAACTAAAGAGGGAGGCTTCTCAGTTATAGCGTTCACCTCGATCCGTGGCGACTTCCGAGCGAAATTGGCTTCTGCTCGGACCATCTCGACGTAGCATCGCCGAGCTGCTAGTTGATCTCACCGTACTTCTCCCACTTTGTCCTCAACGGGGAATTTGATCTTCTGGTGGAAGGTGGAGACGGCCGCTCGGAACTCGCTGAGCGCCGGTCGTCCCAAAATGACGTTGTATGATGAGGGAGAGTCAACTACTACAAAGTTTGCTGTCCGCGTCCTCCTGAGCGGCTCTTCTCCCAGTGAGATAGCCAGTCAGATCTGTCCAATCGGCAGGACTTCATTGCCCGTAAACCCGTATAGAGGGGTTGTCATGGGCAGCAGCTCGGCTCGATCGATTTGCAGTTGATCGAATGCCTTTTTGAATAGTGTAATTGGCTATTACCGCTTTGATGAGAAGAGCGTCGTCGTGGGGGACTTCAACTCCTTCCAAGTCCCTGGGCCCGAAACTGATTTCGGGTCCACTTGCCCGTTCCTAGCTGCAGCCGACCGCATGGATCTGGAGCTGCCGGATGCTCGCCTTCCTTGCTCGGTTAGAGTCGCCTCCGGTCGGCCCACCAGCAATAATGTTGATCTCGCCTCGGGAAGTATTACTCCAATTTTCTTCTTCCCGAGCGGACGGTCGGGGTCGTTCTCTAGACATCCGGAGATTCTCCCGCCTCGAAGAGCGATGCCGCTCGGGAGTCTATTGTTGTCGCCTGTCAACTTGCGTACGATTGGCTTCGCGAGGCCTCTGTCTCCTGTCGGCTGATGACGATCGACGACCGCCACTCCGGGGAACGGGATGAGCAATCAAGGGAAGACTTCGACAATCCCTTGTGTTGTGCGTATCCGTCCTGTGGAAGGAACAGAACATTGGGGTCCATTTCTTCTTTGACTTGGGCCGAGCGGCAGCTACCTCTTGCACGTGGGACCTAGCATGGGGGGAGCGGATTGCTTTGGCCCTCGGTCCTCTGGGTGGCTGATGAGCAGCGTGCGACTTCCGTTCGGCCGGAGGAGCCCGATCGGCCAGAGTTTTTTCTTTTTTCCGGGCCGCTTGGGCTTCCTCCACGTTGATGTATTCGTTAGCCCGGTGTAGCATGTGGTCGTAGTCTCGGGGCGGCTTCCGAATGAGTGATCGGAAGAAATCCCCATCCACAAGGCCTTGTGTGAAGGCGTTCATCATGGTCTCCGAGGTGGCCGTTGGAATATCCATGGCCACTCTGTTGAACCGCTGGATGTAGGCTCGGAGCGATTCGCGGGCTTCCTGTTTGATGGCAAACAGGCTGACACTAGTCTTCTGATAGCGCCGACTGCTTGTGAAGTGGTGTAGGAAAGCCGTTCGGAAGTCTTTGAAGCTTGAGATAGATCCGTCCGGCAATCTTCGAAACCATCGTTGAGCCGATCCAGAGAGGGTGGTGAGGAAAACCCGACACTTCACCCCATCTGTGTATTGATGCAAGGTTGTCGTGTTATCAAACTTGCCCAAATGATCATCCGGGTCGGTGGTTCCATTGTATTCGCCGATTGTCGGAGGCACGTAGTGCTTGGGCAAAGGGTCTCGTAGAATAGCCTCTGAAAATTGGCGATTGATCCGCTCGGGCGATGCGTCCATTCGGGGGGCTTTCCCTTTTTTGTCGTCTCGTCTTGGCATTTCATCCGAAGAAAATCCCCGATCTCGATTAGTTGCTGCGGAATAGGGCCGATGGAATGCAACGGTGGCACGTGGTGCTTCCGCCGCCACCGATGTCGATGTTGTTCTTTCAGCTCGCCTACCGGTGCTTTCTATTTTGCTCCACAAGTTGCCCTCAACTCGATCGAGGCCGAGTTCCTCCGTGGAAAGCGTCACCATTCTCCGTCCATTGCTTCCGTTCGGATGCAGGAGCGTTCCCACAGACGACGCCAAATTGATCCTGTCCGAAAGTTGAATCAACGGACGCTGGGCACGTGGCGCTCTCCGGTTGCTGACGTGGGTCCTCGAATGCTGGTGCGAACTTCCGGCGATCCTGCAAAGAAGTCGGGCCGGGAAGGGGTTCCCGATGGCGACCCTCCGACGATCAAGTCAGGCAAGCTAACAGTGAAGAAGTGGCTGCCAAAATTATAGAACACCTACCTCCGGCGAAGTATAAGGCTCCTTATATAGAGCGGTGAAAGAACTCACGCACACCTACCGAGGCACATACGTGTCCTCAGCCCATATCTCGGTATGTGTTTGTCAGAAAGCTTACCTAACACCATATTGCTATAGTCCAGGCATGTCTTCGATGGGACAGCAGAACACCTGGCCGCCATATTTGGGGTATGGCCTAGTCATAGGACTTGACAGCTGTCATAAGGTGTTCCTTGTCTTTCTCTCCTTACTCCATGCCGGGGCGTCCGGCCGGCCGACACTCATCTCCAGTCCGGCCGGTCGGCACTCATCTCCCGTCCGGCCCTCCATATGCATTGGTATGCTGGGGACTGCTAGGAGTATGCTACCTTATGTCTACGGCCGAGCATGACTTCCTCTCGGCGTTTCGTTACTATTCAATCGAGCGCCGGGACCCCGACTCCTGTCGGGGCGCCTTTTGCCATCGGTTATTCACCGGTCGACCGGCCGGGAGGTTGGCCCATCCTTCTCCGGTCGGCCACCTGGCCCTTTGACTTCCACGTGGCGTTGACCCTTCAAAATGGGGGTCCCCTGTTCTAACCGCCGGATAGTGTAATTAGTTTCCAATCTTGTCTTAGAGAGAATGTTATCGTTTTGACATTAAAGAGTAGTTGTTGTTTGATTGAAATTATCTTTGCTTGCTCAGATTTACTTGAATTATTTTACTTTTGAGTAGTTAACAAATTTAGGAAGTTGCTCCGTTCTGACTCCAATTCAAATTTTATTCATTAGTGTGTAATTCAATACAGCCAATCCATAACGCCCATTCCTATTAAGAAAACTCCAAAAATAATCCTAAGTTTTAAACAAATATTCATCTATTAGTTTCCTTGAGAGATTCGACCTTGGCTTTATACTACAACAATCTGGAGTAGTTAAGGGGTTTTCAAGATTAATTAATTTGGAGTTCATTTGTGACAACTAATTTGAAAGTGCCAGTGAGCAACCAAGTTAAGGTAGGGTAAACAAATGTAAGAAAAAAATTCAATGTAAAGATAATTAATTTTGAAAATAAGTACAAATAGATTTTTCAGTTAAAAATTAGATTATATAGATTATACCTCCCCCTAGACTTAATATATCCTTCTCCGCCTTTGATCACATAAAAAATGAGATTCCTTAATAAGTCTAAGGTTATTTTAAAAAAATTGCAATAAATTAGAAAATATTAAGTGAAAAAAATTCTAAGTGAGAAAATTTTAGGCAAAAAAAAAATTCTAAGTAACACAATTTTTAAATAAAATTTTTGTGCAATGGAATAAATAACTTTAAAAATATTTTAACAGAAATAATTTAAATATTGAATTTTTATAAGTAAAATTTTTAGAAGATATTTTAATAAGTGTTACACCATTGACAAATATTGAAAGCAATTAACTATTTTTTACTTGTCAGTTTGTCAATTAAATATTTAATTCAAAAATTGGCTTCCAGGCTGTGGCGAGGCACTAGGCCTTCTTGGTTATTGGATCATCAACCACTTCTAGACAAAGCCTTTTAATGAATTCAACTATTCAATTTTCTACCTAAAAGCCCTAAGTCAAATTTCTTTTTCAATTTAAAAAAGTTTTTGGAACCCAATATAGGTTCCTTCCTATAGGGTTAATTAGGTATTTTCTAGGTATATAAGTTTTTCATATTTTTCTGATTTGTCTTTTGTGAAACCTATAGTACCAGTTTAATCCTTTATAGTTTCTAAAAGTAGAAGTATTTGAACAAGTAGAAATTTTTTAAGTTTTCTTTAATTTATCATTTTCAAGTCTTACTTTATAAAAATCTTCTATCAGACATGATTTTACTAAAATTCTCTTTATTTCTTGATCCTGTCCGAATGCTGAATCAACGGACGCTGGGCAAGTAGCGCTCCCCGGCTGCTGACGTGGATCTTCGACTAGTTGCACGAACCTCCGGCGAACCTGCACAGAAGTCGGGCCGGGAAGGGGTTCCCGGCGGCGACCCTCCGACACTCAAGTCAGGCAAGCAAGTAGTGAAAAAAGTGGCTCCAAAGGTGTCCCACGCGTACCTCCGGCGAAGTATAAGGCTCTTTATATAGAGCGGTGAAAGAGCTCCTGCACGTCCACCGAGGCGCATACGTGTCCGCAGCCCATACCTCGGTATGTGTCTGTCAGAAAGCTTACCTGACGCCATACTGCTACAGTCCAAGCACGTCTTCGATGGGACAACAGAACACCTCGTTGTCAGACTTAGAGTATGGCCTAGCCATAGGACTTGACAGCTGTCATAAGATGTTCTTGTCCTTCTTTACCGACTACATGCCGGGGCGTCCGTCCGACCGGCGGGACGAGGCGTCCGTCCGGCCAGCATTCCTCTTACGCCCGGCCGGACGGCCCTTACATCACGTCCGGCCTTCCCTCTTCATCGGCATGCTAGGGAGATCTTCGGTAAGATATTATATAGGGACTACTAGCAGTATGTTACATTGTCTTCGGACGATCATGGCATCCGATCGGCCCTTCGTTATTGTTCCATTGAGCGTCGGAACCCGGACCTCTGTCAGGGCGCCTTTTGCTGTCCGTTATTCACCGGTCGGCCGGCCGGGAGGTCGGCCCATCCTTCTCCGGTCGGCCACCTGGCCTTTTGACTGCCACGTGGCATTGACCCCTCAGAATGGGGGCCCCCTGTTCTAACCGCCGGATCACTTGCCTCCCCCTCAAGTCTAGTCGAAGGAGGCGAAGTCCGACTGACTGGACTGCCAATCTGACTGAGTAACAACCGATACATTAGTCCGCTCGGCCAGGCTCAGGGATGTTCATCCGTTCGGCGGTGCCTTGCTCGTGCCTTGTATTCCCTTGAAATCCCTACCAGATCCTTTCCTTTACTGCCAATCACGTGCGCTGCGCACGGTAAGGGGTGCTCATTAAATGTGACCCATATCCTGCTGACATGTGGCGATCCTGCTTTTGTCAGCGTATGGCGGTGGCGTCACCTCCGATGGGACATCCGTCGTTTGAAACGAACTGTCGGATGATGGCCTCATTTTTTACGACCTGAATCGGCCGGTGGAGGCTGCTCTCGGGCGGCGATATAAAGCCCGCGATTCCTTTTTCGCCGCATTGTTGCTTCATCCTCCTCCAGCGCCCTTCTGCTCTCTTTCTTCTCCGGCGACCTCGCTCCTCAACTCTTCGGCAACCCCCAGGCCCCAGTCGATCATCCCTTTTGCTCGTAAGACCCTTTTCCTCGCTCCCTACGTTTTCTTCTTTCTGTTAATCCTTTCATTCAGTCGGTTTCCCTTCATTCCTTATTCGAACCTTCCCTTTTGGTCCCGCATTCTTGTCTTTCGACCATGACTAGCACCTCGCAATCGACCGGCGGCGCTCCTGGTCTATGGTACATGACCATGGAGAGCCGGTTTGACGAGGAGGATGCGCTGCGTCTCATTCGGACTTACGACATCCCTTCCGACCACCACATAGTATTAGCCACACCGGTCAATCGGCCTCATGAACCGCCGCCCGGCACCGTTCTCTTCTTCCGAGACCAATTTTTGGTCGGGCTACGCTTTCCACCCCATAAGTTTTTCGTGCAAGTCTGTAATTACTTCCGCATCCCGCTCGTCCAGATAGTTCCGAATTCCATAAGGCTGCTGAGCGGGGTGATAATTCTATTCAAGCTGAACGGTATTTCCCTAGACCCCAAAGTTTTCCACTACTTCTACTACCCCAAACAAGCCGAGTGGGGTACTTTTGTTTTCCAATCTAGAATAGGTTTCGTCCTTTTTGATAACATGCTGAGTTCCAACAAACATTGGAATGAGCACTTTTTTTACTTTCGTTTCCCCGAGCCACCGACCTTCCGTATCAAATGGCAGACGGTGATGCCAGCGCAACCAGAGCTCGGCAAATTTAGAGGCGATGCGGCCTATCTTCATGCAGCCGATCGGCTGGTCGGCCAGCGCTATCACATCGACAAGATGCTCCTTCCGGGAGTAATGTATATATTCGGTTTGTCTTCTACCCCAGCCGATCTGCCCTGCAGCATGAGTAAGTTCCCTTATCTTCCCGTTTGTTTTGTTCTAACTGATTTATTTTTTGCTTATGCAGATGAAGTCATGTAGCGCGCCAAGGCTACCGAGCGGCTGAAACTGCGAGCCACCGAGATCGAGGCGGCAAAGAATAGGGAGGTCGCCGAGCGGGGCTCGGCTTCAGCTGAGCCAGCCGGCGAAGAAGATGAGGGGACTCAGGGTGTCCTCGAAGCCTTAGACGCTCCTGCCTCTCACTACGAGGTCGCGGGCGACATAGAACCCTCTGCTCAAGTCGAGGTAGAGGGTCGTTCGGCCGACGACGTTCCTCTGGCCACTCGGAAGCGCAAACAGCCGGAGGCAACCTCTCAACCAACTCCATCTGATGAACCGCAATCTGAGCGGGGCGATGAAGCTCCGGTGTTATCCGGGACAGTCTCTATAGAGAGTACCCCTACGCCACTTGGCTCTCCAAGGGCTACCTCTGAGGTGCCGCCCTCCAGTCCTCCCCGAACCCTACGGCGTCTCAAGCGATTGGGCGACCGTCCTTCTTCCTCCATCGGTGAGCCGTCCGGTAAGGCCGCTGCTTCGAAGGGTGATCCGAGCGGCCCAAAACTGATAAAAATCGTCCTGCGCCTCCCATCTGAAGAATACATGGCGGCCGCTGATCGGCCGGTGATCCCCGAACAGCAAATCACACTCATGGGTCCCCTCGCCAAAGCTTGGGAGGATGCTCGTCTCCGAATCGCCATGATGACTCCTGGTCAGCTCGGCGACAGCAATCTTCAACAGGCGACCGGGGTATGTTGCATTGCTTTGTTGGTTTTTTTTTTTTTTTTTGGATCGAGCCTCTAACTTGCTCATATTCGTTTGCAGAACTGGGTGGAGCAGATTGCCATCAGCAATCGCTTAGCCGAACTGGAGGACGAGCTGAAGAAGCTCAAGGCCGCGGGGGACAGCAGACAATCGACTGCCGCTCTGGAGAAGGCCAAAAGGTTGTTGGAAGCCGAATGGGGTAAATCCTCTGGCTTGACGAGCGAAGTGGCCCGCCTAGAAGCCTTGGTCAAGCAGCGGGACAAGGAAGTAAAGACCCCGACCACCCGGAAGCTTAAAGCCATCGAGGACATGGACCGGATGAAGGTGGAGAATCGGGGACTAGAGCAGCACGTTAAGGAGCTGGACGCCTCGTTGACTGCCGAACGGGAAGGCCGCTCCGCCGACCAGGCTAAAGCAGAGGGGGCTTTGAAGGACCTTCAAGATGCCCTTGACGCTTCCAAGGTTACTCTCAAAGAGTATCAAGATGGGGAGCCAGGCCGGGCGACGGAAGCGTGCAAAGCATACGTCCGCTCGGATGAATTTGGCGAAAAGTTCAGCGACAAGCTGTCCTTAACTTTTGAAGAGGCGATCAAAGTGGCGGTGGACTATATGAAGACCAAGGGCCACATACCCGCCGAGCTGTCCGTCCCTCCCGAAGATCTAGCGACCATGATGGGCTCCATCCCCGACTCTCTTTTTAATTTCGATGACTGAATGAGAGTCTGTTAAGTTTCTTTTAAGTATCTACGCTATTCCGTACGCTTGCCGCTCGGGGCAGATGTTTATAAATTTTGTCTATCCGTCGCTTGGCTTGAATGGATTTTTTCTTTTGTTATTCGTTTGCTTGACCAGCGTCCAATCTCTAACTTTCGTCTTGGTCATAATTTTTCCGCGTCAAAGTACATTTGGCAAAGGAGCCGCCCGGCCATACGATGGCTTCATTCTTGCTATCACAGCCGACCCGATCACCGTTCGGCCCTTTCAACCAAGGACCACGCATAGAGCCATTCGTCCGACGACCTTACAGGCTCCGGTTGCCCATCTTTTAACATCGAATTTTATCGTCGAAACTAGACTACCTTCCGGTCGGAAGGCTTACAGACGTCGATCCGTCTCTCAATTTTTAACATCGGAGCTCGACGGTCTTCCGCTCGGAGGTTTTATAGACGCCGGCTCGTCTCTCGATATTTAACGTCGGAGCTCGACGGTCTTCCGCTCGGAGGGTTTATAGACGCCGGCTCGTCTCTCGATATTTAACGTCGGAGCTCGACGGTCTTCCGCTCGGATGATTTATAGACGCTGGCTCGTCTCTCGATATTTAAGGTCGGAGCTCGACGACCTTCCGCTTTGATGATTTATAGACGCTGGCTCGTCTCTCAATATTTAACGTCGAAGCTCGACGGTCTTCCACTCGGATGATTTATAGACGCTGGCTCGTCTCTCGATATTTAGCGTCGGAGCTCAACGGTCTTCCACTCGGATGATTTATAGACGCCAGCTCGTCTCTCGATATTTAACGTCGGAGCTCGACAGTCTTCCGCTCGGATGATTTATAAACGCCGGCTCGTCTCTCGATATTTAACGTCGGAGCTCGACGGTCTTCCACTCGGATGATTTATAGACGCCGGCTCGTCTCTCGATATTTAGCGTCGGAGCTCGACGGTCTTCCGCTCGGATGATTTATAGACGCCGGCTCGTCTCTCGATATTTAACGTCGGAGCTCGACGGTCTTCCGCTCGGATGATTTATAGACGCCGGCTCGTCTCTTGATATTTAACGTCGGAGCTCGACGGTCTTCCGCTCGGATGATTTATAGACGCCGGCGCGACTCTCGATTTTTAACGTCGGAGCTCGACGGTCTTCCGGCCGGAGGGTTTATAGTCGCTGGCGCGACTCTCGATATTTAACGTCGGAGCTCGACGGTCTTCCGCCGAGAGGGTTTATAGTCATCGGCTCGACATTTAACGTCGGAGCTCGACGGTCTTCCGCCGGAGGGTTTATCGGCTCGTCTCTCGATATTTAACGTCGGAGCTCGACGGTCTTCGCCGAGTTTATAGACGCCGGCTCGCCTCTCGATATTTAACGCCGGAGCTCGACGGTCTTCCGCTCGGAGTTTATAGCTCGTCTCTCAATATTTAACGCCGGAGCTCGACGGTCTTCCGCTCGGAGGGTTATGCCGGCTCGTCTCTCGATATTTAACGCCGGAGCTCGACGGTCTTACGCTCGGAGTTTATCGGCTCGTCTCTCGATATTTAACGCCGGAGCTCGACGGTCTTCCGCCGGGGGTTTATAGCCGGCTCGTCTCTCAATATTTAACGCCGGAGCTCGACGGTCTTCCGCCGGGGATTTATAGACGCCGGCTGTCTCTCGATATTTAACGACGGTCTTCCTTCGAGGGTTTATAGACGCCGCCTCTCGATATTTAACGCCGGAGCTCGACGGTCTTCCTCGGAGTTTATAGATGCCGGCTCGCCCCTCGATATTTAACGCCGGAGCTCGACGGTCTTCCGCCGGTTTATAAGGCGGCTCATCTCTCGATATTTAACGCCGGAGCTCGACGGTCTTCCGCCGGAGGGTTTATAGACGGCTCGCCTCTCAATATTTAACGCCGAGCTCGACGGTCTTCCTTCGCCGGAGTTTATCGTCCCTCGATATTTAACGCCGGAGTTCGACGGTCTTCCGCTTGGAGGGTTTATAGACCGAGCGGATATTTAACGTCGTCGACGATATTGGCGGCGAGCTTATCGGACACTTGCTGCCTCGATATTTAACGTCGGAGCTCGACGGCCTTTAAGGCTAACTTGATACAGCCGTTCGGCGAAGCTATTTTGCCATCCTTCAATTATTTTGGCTTCCTGCATTACAATGGCATGGGCGACTAGAATATACACGAAAATGAGTTACATCTGTGCACCTTTCACCCAGCTCTATAAGGCTGGAGATGATTTGCACTACATGACCGATCCAGCTGCCGTCCTTCTTCATCCTCCAAATAGTAAGCGCCCGAGCGGAGCTCTTCGATGATTTTGAAGGGGCCTGCCCAAGGAGCTTCTAACTTGCCGACGTCGCCGACCGACTTTACTTTCTTCCAGACAAGGTCGCCGACCTGGAACGATCTGGGGATTACGCGCCTGTTGTAGTTTTGCTTCATCCGTTGATGGTACGCCATCAGCCGGACGGACGCCTTGGCTCGCTCTTCATCAACCAAATCCAGCTCCATGTTCCTCCGTTCGGCGTTGCCTTCATCGTAATTCTGGATCCGGACGGATTCGACACCGACTTCGATGGGAATTACCGCTTCACCGCCGTATACCATATGAAAAGGCGTGATGCCCGTTCCTTCCTTGGGAGTCGTTCGGATGGCCCATAGGACGCCCGGCACTTCATCCACCCAACTTCCTCCCAAATGGTCGAGCCGAGCGCGCAGAATACGAAGAATTTCCCGATTGGCTACTTCGGCTTGACCGTTGCTTTGGGGATAGGCGACAGATGTGAAGTGTTGCTCGATGCCATAGCTTTTGCACCAATCTTCAAGCAATTTTCCTGTGAACTGCCGCCCGTTATCGGAAATAAGTCGTCGGCTGATACCGAACCGACAGATGATGTTCTGCCAAATAAATTTCTTGACCATCTGCTCGGTGATCTTGGCTAGTGGCTCGGCCTCCACCCACTTGGAGAAGTAATCAACCGCCACCAATAAAAATTTCCGATGTCCGGTCGCCATAGGAAACGGACCCACAATATCCATTCCCCATTGGTCGAACGGACAAGAGACAGTAGCGGCCTTCATTTCCTCCGCCGGTCGGTGAGAGAAATTATGATACCTTTGACAAGAAAGGCACGTCGCGACGGTCCGAGCGGCGTCTGCTTGTAAAGTTGGCCAAAAGTATCCGGCCAGCAGTATCTTTTTAGCTAGTGATCGCCCGCTCGGATGACCCCCGCACGATCCTTGATGCACTTCTTGAAGGATGTATGCCGCATCTTCTGAACTCACGCATTTCAGAAGCGGGCGGGAGAAAGCCTTCTTGTATAGCTGATCTCCAATGAGCGTGAACCGACCGGCTCTCCTCCTCAGTAGCTGGGCCTCATCCCGATCGGACGATATAGCACCCGAGAGGAGAAACTCCATGATGGGTGTCCGTCAGTCGCTCGGAAATGTGAGGCTCTCCATCCGGTCGACGTGCGCCACCAAAGATACTTGTTCAATTGGCTGCTGGATGGCGATCGGCGTTATTGAGCTTGCAAGTTTGGCTAACTCGTCAGCCGCTTCGTTCTCCGCTCGGGGTATCTTCTGGATAATAACTTCTCTAAAGTCGGCCCTGAGTTTCTCGAAGGCTTGAGCGTAAAGCTTGAGCCGAGCGTTGTTGATTTCAAAAGTACCTGTGAGCTGCTGAGCGGCCAATTGGGAGTCTGAATGTAACGTTGCCCGTCCGGCCCCTACATGTCGGGCGGCCTGTAAATTGGCTATAAGAGCTTCATATTCCGCCTCATTATTCGTAGCTCTATAATACAGCCGGACGGATAAGTGAATCTTCTCTTCTTGGGGAGACAGCAATAATACACCAATACTGCTCCCGAGCCGAGTGGACGATCCATCTACAAATACCTTCCACATGGCTTCGGGCTCGGGCCTTTGTACCTCGGTGACGAAATCCGCCAAGGACTGCACTTTTATCGCCGACCGGGGCTGGTATTGAATGTCGAACTCGCTTAATTCCGTTGTCCATTTGATGAGTCGCCCGGACGCTTCTGGATTCAGTAATACTCGCCCGAGCGGGCTATTGGTTTTGACAATGATGGTATGCGCCAGGAAATAAGGACGGAGGCGTCGAGCGGCAAGGACCAAAGCGAAAGCAAGTTTCTCGAGCCCGGTGTAGCGAGATTCAGCATCTTTTAAAATATGACTCAGAAAATACACTGGCTCTTCTCCGCTCGGCCTTACTAATGCTGAGCCGACGGCTTGTTCAGTAGAAGATAAGTAGATGCAGAGCGGCTCACCCGCAACAGGCTTGGCTAGTACCGGGAGAGAGTTCAAATACGTCTTCAAATCTTCAAACGCCCGATCGCATTCTCCGCCCCAGTGAAACTTGGTGGCTTTGCGCAAGATTTTGAAAAAAGGAAGACTCCGGTCGGCGGTCTTTGAGATGAATATGGACAGAGCAGTTATCCGACCGGTCAAGCGCTGCACTTCCCTCAAATTTCTTGGGGGCGGCATATCTTGTAAGGCTTTCACTTTGCTGAGATTTGCTTCGATACCCCGCTCGGTCACTATGTAACCCAGGAAACGCCCTCCTTTTGCTCCGAACAGACATTTCAGAGGATTTAGTTTAACTCCATACCTTCTTAGCGTTCGAAAAGTCTCCTGCATGTCTTCCAAGAGATCGGCCGCTCGGACGGATTTGATGAGAATGTCGTCCACGTATACTTCCAGATTTCGCCCGATCTGCTCCTTGAATACTTTGTTCATCAGGCGTTGGTAAGTGGCTCCCGCGTTCTTCAATCCGAACGGCATCACATTATAGCAATTTGTGCCATCGGCGGTGACGAAGCTAACTTTTTCTTGGTCTTCACGGGCGAGCGGCACTTGATGATATCCCAGATAGGCGTCGAGCATGCATATCAACTCGCAGCCGGCCGTAGAATCCACCAGTTGATCGATTCGGGGCAAGGGGTAAAAGTCCTTTGGGCACGCCTTTTTAAGGTCTCGGAAATCGATGCACACTCTCCACTTGTTGCCGGGCTTGGAAACTAGCACCACATTCGCCAACCAGCTCGGGAACTGGACCTCGCGTATATAGCCGGCCTCCAAGAGTTTCTCCATCTCCGCTCGGATTATGGCATTCTGCTCGGCGCTGAAGTCCCTTTTTCTTTGCTTTACTGGCCGAGCATCCGGTCGGACGTGGAGCTCATGCTGCGCTATACTTGGTGAAATTCCGGGCAGCTCATGTGTCGACCAGACGAAGACATCACAGTTTCTCTGGAGGCATTTGATCACTTCCTGTTTTCGGCTTTCCTCCAGGTCGGCCGCGATGAATGTCGTGGCCTCCGATCGGGTCGGGTGTATCTGCACTTCCTCTTTTTCTTCATAAACTAAAGAGGGAGGCTTTTCAGTTATAGCATTCACCTCGATCCGTGGCGACTTCCGAGCGGAATTTGCTTCTGCTCGGACCATTTCGACATAGCATCGTCGAGCTGCCAGTTGATCTCCTCGTACCTCTCCGACTTTGTCTTCGACGGGGAACTTGATCTTCTGGTGGAAGGTGGAGACGACCGCTCGGAACTCGCTGAGCGCCGGTCGTCCCAAAATGACGTTATATGACGATGGAGAGTCGACCACCACGAAGTTTGCTGTCCGCGTCCTCCTGAGCGGCTCCTCTCCCAGCGATATGGCCAGACGAATCTGTCCGACCGGCTGAACTTCATTGCCCGTAAACCCGTAAAGGGGGGTTGTCATGGGCAGCAGCTCGGCTCGATCAATTTACAGTTGATCGAATGCTTTCTTGAATATGATATTGACCGAGCTCCCTGTGTCAATAAAAACGCGGTGAATAGTGTAGTTAGCTATTACCGCTTTAATGAGAAGGGCGTCGTCATGGGGGACTTCAACTCCTTCCAAGTCCCTGGGTCCGAAACTAATTTCGGGTCCGCTCGCCCGTTCCTGGCTGCAGCCGACCGCATGGATCTGGAGCTACCGGACGCTCGCTTTCCTTGCTCGGTTGGAATCTCCTCCGGTCGGACCACCAGCTATGATGTTGATCTCGCCTCGGGAAGTATTACTTCTATTTTCTTCTTCCCGAGCGGACGGTCGAGACCGTTCTCTAGACATTCGCCGATTCTCCCGCCTCGGAGAGCGATGTCGATCGGGAGTCTGTTGTTGTCGCCTATCGGCTTGCGTCCGATCGGCTTCATGAGTTCTCTGTTGCCTATCGGATGAGGGAGATCGTCGACCACCATTTCGGGGAACGGGATGAGCAATCAAGGGAAGACTTCGACAATCCCTTGTGTTGTGCGTATCCGTTCGGTGGAAGGAGCAGAACATCGGGGTCCATTTCTTCTTTGGCTTGGGCCGGGCGGCAGCTACCTCTTGCACGTGGGACCTGGCATGGGGGGAGCGGATTGCTTCGGCCCTTGGTCCTCTGGGTGGATGAGCGGCGTGCGGCTTCCACTCGGCAGGAGGAACCCGCTCGGTTGGAGCTTCTTTTTTCCGGGCTGCTTGGGCTTCCTCCACGTTGATATATTCGTTGGCCCGGTGTAGCATGTGGTCATAGTCTCGGGGCGTCTTGCGAATGAGCGATCGAAAGAAATCTCCATCCACTAGGCCTTGTGTGAAGGCATTCATCATTGTCTCCGAGGTGGCCATTGGAATATCCATGGCCACTCGGTTGAACCGCTGGATATAGGCTCTGAGCGGCTCTCTTGGCTCTTGCTTGATTGCGAACAAGCTGACACTCGTTTTCTGATAACGCCGACTGCTTGCAAAATGATGGAGGAAGGCTGTTCGGAAGTCCTTGAAGTTTGTGATGGACCCATCCGGCAACCTCTAAAACCATCGTTGAGTCGATCCAGAGAGGGTGGTTAGAAAGACTCGACACTTCACCCCATCCGTATATTGGTGAAGGGTAGCAGTGTTGTCGAATTTACCCAGATGATCATCCAGATCGGTGGTCCCATTGTATTCGCCGATCGTCGGGGGCACGTAGTGCTTTGGCAGAGGATCCTTCAAGATGGCTTCTGAGAATTGGCGATTAATCCGCTCGGGCGATGCGTCCGCTCGGGGGGCTTTCCCTTTTCTGTCTTCATGTCTCGGCCTTTCATCAGAAGAAGATCCCCGATCTCTATGGGTTACTGCAGCTTCGGGGGTGCGGAATAGGGCCCGATGAAATGCAACGGTGGCCTGCGGTGCTTCTGCTCGGCCACCAGACGCAGACGTTGCTTGCTTCTCCGGCCGCTCGGCTGCTGCTTTCTGTTTTTGCTTCACAAGCTTGGCGGCCCTCAACTCGACCAGAGCGTCGAGTTCCTCCGTGGAGAGCGTCACCGTGTGTTGTCGTCCAGTCTCGTCCATTGCTTCCGCTCGGATACAGGAGCGTTCCCACAGACGGCGCCAAATTGATCCTGTCCGAATGCTGAATCAACGGACGCTGGGCAAGTGGCGCTCCCCGGCTGCTGACGTGGATCTTCGACTGGTTGCACGAACCTCCGGCGAACCTGCACAGAAGTCGGGCCGGGAAGGGGTTCCCGGCGGCGATCCTCCGACGCTCAAGTCAGGCAAGCAAGTAGTGAAAAAAGTGGCTCCAAAGGTGTCCCACGCGTACCTCCGGCGAAGTATAAGGCTCTTTATATAGAGCGGTGAAAGAGCTCCTGCACGTCCACCGAGGCGCATACGTGTCCGCAGCCCATACCTCGGTATGTGTCTGTCAGAAAGCTTACCTGACGCCATACTGCTACAGTCCAAGCACGTCTTCGATGGGACAACAGAACACCTCGTTGTCAGACTTGGAGTATGGCCTAGCCATATGACTTGACAGTTGTCATTTGATGTTCTTGTCCTTCTTTACCGACTACAGGCCGGGGCGTCCGTCCGACCGGCGGGACGAGGCGTCCGTCCGACCAGCATTCCTCTTACGCCCGGCCGGACGACCCTTACATCACGTCCGGCCTTCCCTCTTCATCAGCATGCTGGGGAGATCTTCGGTAAGATATTATATAGGGACTACTAGCAGTATGTTACATTGTCTTCGGACGATCATGGCGTCCGATCGGCCCTTCGTTATTGTTCCATTGAGCGTCGGAACCCCGACCTCTGTCGGGGCGCCTTTTGCTGTCCGTTATTCACCGGTCGGTCGGCCGGGAGGTCGGCCCATCCTTCTCCGGTCGGCCACCTGGCCTTTTGACTGCCACGTGGCATTGACCCCTCAGAATGGGGCCCCCTGTTCTAACCACCGGATCATTTCTAAATTTTTATTTTTTTTATTTATTATTTTTACTTTTTAATTTGTACATAGATTTTTCCATAGACTTAATACCATAATAAAGTTGATCAGGAGGTAGGAGACATACCTCACTTACCATATCAGACTTGAAACCTAACTCTCCCCCTGCTTCGCTGCATTCATTTAAAGTCGCTCCCCCTTCATCGATGCTGACTTCTGATGTACTTTGCCCTTCATAGCTCGCCATTAGTGCTAGTCCGGTATATTCTTATATTTCAGACTCAGATGATGAACTGTCGTCCCAAGTAGCTTTCAGATTCTTGTGCTTCTTGGGTATCTTGACTTTATCCTTCTTGAGTTCTGGGCAATCCTCTTTTAAGTGTCCTTCCTTTTGACACTGGTAGCAATGAACCCTTCTTCTATTTCTTGGATTTTTCTTATTTTGCATTTCTTTAAATTTATTAGATCTAAAGAATTTTTGAAATTCCTTACCATATAAGCTTTTTAATCTTCTTCTAAGTATGTCTCAGGTTCATCCTTCTTGGTTGCATTTAGCGCCATAATCTGGCTTGAGTCTTTTGATGTCCCTGCACATCTGGTTTCATGTAATTCAAGAGTAGAAAAGAGTTCCTCTAGGGTGTTGGTGCAATTGACCTCTAGGGTTTCGATGTTTGACAATATGACCAAGGGTTGACCCAAACAGGACCTGATGTTTGGGAGAGAGAAGTCTAGTCAGGACTAGATGACTAGCAAAGGTAAGTCCTAACCAAATGTTAGGCAAAGTGGAAGTCCTGGTGAGTGAAGTCGGGCACTAGTGAGTGAAGCTAGGTGGTGGAAGTCTCGGTGAGTGAAGTCGGGCCCTAGTGAGTGAAGCTTGGTGGTGGAAGTCCCGGTGAGTGAAGTCGGGTCTTAGTGAGTGAAGCTAGGTGGAAGAAGTCCTAGTGAGTGAAGTCAGGCCCTAGTGAGTGAAGCTAGGTGGAGGAAGTCCTGGTGAGTGAAGCCAGGCAATGGAAGTCCTAGTGAGTGAAGATAGGCAACTCTAGGAGGTAACCCTAGGTTATACTTGAATTCTGTTAATACTGTGTTAACTCAGTGTTGCAGGGAAGCTCAGCTAGGTCGACGGGCTGACCAGATAACTGACATAAAGTCCAGATGAGTCGAAGGGCTGACCGGACATCTGGCAGGTAAGTTAAGGTAAGTCACTGGAGGGGAGTGACTGTGAGGACACATTCCCGGGAAGGGATTATTAGGTGCTGATATGACTTAGATCCATTTCAGATATCTAAGTCGAGATCGTGACTAGATTCGGATCTCGAGGAGATGGAATCTAATTACTACTCTATTCTTTAACTGTGCTAACACTTTATTTTGCAGGGTTGTTTGCATTTTGCCTTGAATTAACTCTTTTTTGCAGGTTACTGAAAAGTGGAGGTCCGGGCGCCCGAAAGGGATCCGGGTGCCCGGAACAGGGAATGCAAAGTTTATCCCCAACGAGCTTCGCCACGTGGATCACCCTGGTTGACTCGGCTACGTCATATTCAGGGCGCCCTGAAGGTATCCGGGCGCCCCTAACCTCCTATATAAGGAGGGTGAAGGCTGAAGCAAACAATCAACAACGACATGATCCTCCAACGCTTGCTCTGTCGTGCTACACTCTTGCGACACTGCGAAGCTACTCCGACAGCGCGCTGTTCTTTAATTTCTTCCTTTTTGTCAGTATTGTTTCTCTATTAGCATTCTTGTACTTTAATTATAACAATCATTTTGAATTGCTAGTGAATTGCCCAACGAAAGCACTCAACGAGTGCGGGCCTTGGAGTAGGAGTCGACAAAGGCTCCGAACCAAGTAAAACAACTTGTGTTAGCATTGTGTTTTCAGTTTTCCGTTGCTTACTCTATACGAAAATATTTTAATCGCTATTCACCCCCCCCCCCCCCTCTAGCGAATATCTCGATCCAACATTGGGTACTTACCTCCAGGTCTTTTGAGATGTAGTAAGCGTCGATTATTGAGGTCCATTCTGGAGTCCTGGGAGAGACATTGAGTGCATAGTGTATCGTGTCCCGATTGGCTACTGTTTCTCCGAGGTTTTCGAGTCCGGTGATTAGTTCTTTTACCTTTGCATGTAGATCGGCTACCTTCTCACCTTTTTCCAGATGGATATTTGTCAGTTTGTTCCGAAGTATATCTCTTCATGCAAGTTTGGCTTCGGATGTGCCTTCGTGGAGTTCTAGGAATTTTTCCCAAAGTTCTTTGGCCGATGAGTAGCTTTCGATGCGGTTGACTTCTTGAGGAGGCAGCACGCTCAGCAAGTGATATTTCGCCCGATTATTTGCTATGAAATCATTTTGTTCTTTCTTCGTCCAAAGACTTTCTTCTTTTTCTTCTCCATTTTGATTCGTAGGAGCTACAAAACCATATTTTATTATTAAATGAATTTAAAAGGTTGTTTTCAGAAATACCTCCATACGACATTTCCAGTGTGCGAAGTTTCCCTCGAATTTTGGTGGAACGATGCTTGGTCCGGCCATTGGTTGCTTTGCTTCGGTCGACAGTTAGTCCTTCTGAAGCGTCCTCGCTTTGATGCCACTTATTGGTCCCTTTAGAGGCCGACTAGGAGGGGGTTGAATAGCCTGCATAAATAAAAAACAAAATACCATTCTCGGACTTTCAACAGAACACTTGCATTAATTTAAAAGCGATAAACTAAAAGAGTAGAGGCAAGGGAGTTTATTTGGTTACAACCGGGGATGTTGTTAATCCAAGGAAAATGAAGCACAATAGATATCTCCTTTCGGGCGAAGAAGCCTCTTACAACATTCAAGCACAGAGAGAATAAGAAGCTAAACTAACAATGAAAGCATACAAGTGTTGTAATCAGAATTGCTTGTCTTATTGAGCTTCTTGAACCAAGGCTATATTTATAGCCTTGGTTGGGGCACTTAGAAGGGTTCCAGGGCCCTGAGAGGGGATAAAACTTTATCCCTTCTCACATAGATCGCATTTGACCGCGATCTGGATAACAAAGATTGTGTTTGACCGCGACCGGAAGGGTTCCAGGCGCTCGGACTAGAGCCGTCAATTTGGGTTGGGCCCGTCGGTTTGGCCCGCTCCGCTAAACAATTTAAGTGGGTTGGGTTAGAATTTTATCAACCCAAGTCTGCCATGGGCCGACCCGCCTAGGCCCGCGACCCGCGCGGGTCGGCCCGCTCGGGCTTGGGTTGGCCCGCGGGTTGAAAAAAACATGTAAGCTAAGTTTTAGGCCAATTTATTATCTTTCTTTGTTATAATTTTGAAATAAAAATAGTATTTTTCATCCAACATAAGTACTCATTTGTGTTCATTTATATTTAAAATACATGTTTATGTATACATTTAATTGTAGAAAACTTTTTCAAAGTAAAATGTTGAAGATATGAAATATTTTTTAATTTTTTTAAAAATATTTAATTGGCCTGCGGGTTGGCTCGCCAAACCGCAAACCGCCTTAGAATGGGTTGGGTTGGAAATTTCCCAACCCGCCAAGTTGGCGGGTTGGCCCGCCCCGCCCCGCCAAATGGTTAGCCCGCCACGGCCCGACCCGCCCCGCCACGGGTTGGCCCGTCTGACAGCTCTAGCCCGGACCAAGAAAGTCAACAGTGTTGACTTTTTCAGTCCGGGCCCTCTGCTCCGGTTCAGCTCGCCTCGGTCCAGGTCTTCCGCTCCGGTTCCGCTTGCTTGGGTGATCTCGACCATTTGGAATAGGGCTCATCCGAACCCAAGTTCCGGCCTTCTCCTCGAGCAGCCTTCCTCCCCAGTTTCTCATCTCTCGAACGTCGTGTACGTTCTTCTCATCCACCGGTGTACTCTTCCCCGGCACCTCATCCCTCGGACGCACCAAGCTCGTCGGCTCTCTCCCCGTGCCGTCCTTCTCGCTAGCCGCGTCTTGCGCTCGACTTCCTGTGCTCCCAAGTTTCTGCACACTTAGACACAAGAGTTAAACTAAACAGGACCTAACTTAACTTGTTTGATCACATCAAAATAACCTTGGGGTTCTAACACATATCATATGTTTTATTATCTTCAAAATTTGCATCAGGTCCTCGGTACTCGTTCTGAATACATTAGAAGACTTGGAAGTGGGTTAAAGTATAAGTTAGGTCCACTTCTTTAGATGTCACCTTATCATCTAGATCAACTAATGTCGCATTGCGTGAAAAGCTTGAATCCATCTAAGATAAGTTAGCAAATACCAAAGTTTAGTATCAATGAAAAGCTTGCACCCAAGATGAATTAGCATCAATGAAATCAAGATAAGATATGTTTGAATAAATTCTTAACCGATTGACACCTAGAGCATTAGATTCGTTGAACTATGATTCATCTTCAGGTCCACCTTCTCCTCCTCGATCTTAGACTTTGATATTGTGGACTTTTGGATATTAACATGTTGTTGTGAAATTTATTTCTTGTAGACTTTGATGTTGTGGATTTTTGGTTGTAAACTTGATGTTTTGAACTTGTTACTTGCTGTGTACTTTATTTGTTGTGTTGTTATTAGACTTTGATGTTGAGCACTTGCATCTCTTTATTTGTTGTGCTAGAGTTGTGAATGTTGTGAACTTTTTTAGGTTGAGGTATGAGTTGTTTGTGAGTTTATTTGTAAATTTGTTGTTAAAGTTAGTACTTGTATAAGTTTGTGAATATTGTTGTTAGAGTTGTGATTGTTATGAATATTGTTGTTAGAGTTGTGATGATTATATGAATTTGTAAATTTTTATATAGGATATGAATGAAAACAAAAAAATTCTTTCTTTTTTTTTAAAAAAAGATAGGGGTTAGCGACGAATTTAGCATAATTCGTCACTAACATGTGTGGTTAGCGACGCAATATCTAACAATCGTCACTAACCCCTCATATGTATTGCAACTTATCGTAAATGTTTGTGACGAATTACGATAGGTTTAGCGATGAAATATTTGTCGACCAAATCGTAGTTCTAGTAAACTTTAGCGATGAATGGGAAATAAGATTGTCACTATATCTATTTAATGATGAAACATGGGTAAATCGTAGAAAAATAATTAGCGACACCTTCATTTAAATTCGTCGCTAATAATTATTTTAGCGATGAATCTTCTTAGTTCATCGCAAAATATTTAGTGATGAATATAATAGATTCACGACGATTTATGTCACGTTGTTAAACAATTTGTGACGAAATATACTTATCACTAATTTGTATTTCCGACAAGCTTATAATAACGATCCTAGCAATGAAAATTTATTGTCACAAATATTTATTAGCGACGAATATCAATATGTTAGCCACGAAATATTTCATCGCTAAATATCAATGCTCTTGTAGTGCGTGTATTTATAAAATGGAGGTTAGTCATTATTCCAAAGGTTAGTAGCCGTCTATGATTTATCTCCTCCGTGTTAATCCTGAGACGGATTGACGGAGGCACTGGGATGAGCATATTCACCTTTTACCACATTGTATTTGGAAAATGGAGAAATTTATTTGCCAAAAATAAAACGGCACCTGTTTGACTTTTAATAAAAGTAAATTATTCTTGTGTTGCCAAACATGAATCATATATCTACAACAACATAAAATTAAATCATTTTGATTCACTTAAAATTATAATAATAAAATATTATTATTTAATATTATAAATATACAATATAATATTTTTTACTATTATTAAATGATAATGTCTTACATAATTAATAAATAAACTACAAAAACACAAATAATAATCATATCCAATGGAAAATTTACTAAATTTTTTATCAAAAAATAAATCTTTAATTTAACAAATCAACCCTTAAAATAGTAAAAAAAAAATACAAATTGGTTGCAAATCATTTTGCAAATGGAGCTTTCATGTTAAAACAATAAACCTCAATACTTCTCTTTCTATATATATCTATATATATAGGGGATGAATCATTCATAATTATGGAATTGTGATCGCGATCCAATCACAATTAGTTACGATCCTTTTCTGTGTTTACCGTCCCCTCTAGGTTATAGTTTGGTTCAGAGAGGGCGGTCGGAGGCTGCCTAAAGACCACCGTGGTGGACAAGTGGCCAGGTTGTTGTACGCCGAGCAGGGGATGGCCTCCGGACGACCTCTGGCCATCCTCTCCGAACCAAACTATAATCTGGAGGGGACGGTAAACCCAGAAATAGATCACAACTAATTACAGTCGGATCATGACCACGATCCAATCGCAATTATGAATGGTACATCCCATGGACCAAAAAAAGGGACCAAGATATGCTCTCATAATAAGGGGTATCTTAATAATCTTAAATTACAAAGGATATATTTCTTTTATTGATCCTATCTGAAAATAGAGACAATGATTGACTGAAAAAGATGGCTTTAATGTTGACGAAATGAAAATTTTTCATTGTTCAAAGATAACTCCGAAGTACTCCTGTGTGTTAAAAGGAGTGTTAGCGACCGTGCCAGGGAAGGGGTCCCCGGTGTAATCTCTCCGATGCTCAAGTCAGTGATCAGTAGAAGGCAAGGAACAATCAAACCAACAGTGGATGCATGTGCAAAATTATGCAGCCTCGCGTAATGTGAGTTTACCCATGGATGTAGATGAAGACCCCCTTCTATAGTGTTATTATTTGTCTGTGTATTGCCGGACTCAGGGGGCCGCTGGGGTGGCGGTTCCACCTTTTTTTTTTTGCTCAAATTATTTGTCTGTGTATGAATCTCAAAGCGTTTTCAAAAAAGGACAGACCATAAAGACACTCTGATACATTTTCAAAGATGTACCCGCAATCTCTGTGTTTGGCAGAGATGAAACTTCTATTATACAACTTCCATATAGAATATTTTATGTTCATCGTAATACAAAATGATAAAAAGGAATATGAAGTTATTGGGTGAGGACCCACAATATGTTTACATGGCAAGCCAACCTGACCCGATCGCCAAACGCTTGTGAGGGCGAGCCGATCGGTTCGTCAGAATGTTTTCGGGAACTCGTCGTCCCTCATTAGGCGTATCCGTTTTTGGCAAAGAGTTTGATCAGACCAACCACCCATTCTATCCTATCGGACCGCAGTTCTGATCGACTAGACTACTTAATCGAGTTTATTAACCGTGTTTTCTTTAAGTGGTAAACTAGTTGACTCATCTTTAGTTACTCATCCACATTGAGTGAATCGACATCTGACCAACTCATCGGCCCGTTCGGACGAACTCTCGGCCGTGACGCTCGAGTGCGTTGACTCCTCCTTAACTCTGATTGTCATGTCCAACGACATTTTTAACTTTAACCCGACTCGGAGGCTCCTATCATCCACCGTATCATTTATAAGCATCTAGAATTCATGTTCTTTTAATAATAAAATTATAGAAAAAAAAAACGTTTTTAAAGACTTCAATCGATAGTAAAGAGAAGAAAGTGCAAGTTGCGGCACTGGAGAAGAGTAAGCAAAAGGAAAAAAAAACAAATATAATAAAAGCTAAAAGCGAACAACCAAGGGGAGTGATAGATGAAGAAAGCGAAGGATGACGGTCATCAGAGTGCAAGTGGTGAAGGAGTAGAGGAAGACACGACAAAGTGACGATAACAATTATGGGTGGTGGCCATGGCGAAGCGAAGAAGGTTATAATACATGCACTCCATCGCTCCCACCTCAAATTAAACAAACTAAAATGGTATTGTCACTCTAAAGTGTTGCTTTCTTATGTTTGTGAATTAGACGACACCATTCTATTCGAAAATGTTCGAATAGAAAAACCAAAATATCAACCTAATCGTACGATCATTCCTCGTAATATTGACGCCAAATGGAATAGTATTTTATGTTGGAAGATCCAGCCGAACCCCACAAAATCACAACCCCATTGGCTTTGTCTCCACTAAGTCATCGAGATGATGAGATTGATATTGATTCGATCCCTCATCCCTGTGTGTTGCACTCATGTATGATTGGATCCTATCACTTTGCCACGTCATCCAAATAGTTGTTGACATGGAAAGGAGCGTTGACCTTGTTACTTGCTCAGGCCGGCCGTTCAAAAATATTTATGAAACCAATTAGCTAGACAAATTAATGAATACCTACGATGTGATATTATTTAGATCGACTTATAATTAAAATAATACAATAATCCAGGGATTTGACTTTCTCGCAGCTGGTTGACTTTGACTTTGGTTATTGTCCTGAGTTTGGATTCATCTGACATTTATCTCTTCTACGGATGGTTCGACGGCAAGTAAACGCCTGCGCCTGCGCCGTCGCCCAAGCGCTCCTCGTCCGCCGAGACTTGCGCATTTGCTGACCGCGCCCGAGCAGCGTACACAGCGACGCGCGCTTGCGTCTCGGCCAACTCACGCTGGGCCCCACTGATCTCGGTCTGCAGCGCAGAGATCACTCCGGCGCTGCCGTACACCGGATCCTGCACCCTCCAGAACGCCTCCAAGGCGATGGCGTCCGCCGCTTCGCTTCGTTGCTCCTCTGGAATTTGCTTAAGTACACAAAGCAAATATTCTTAAAATTAATTAAGCTTAAAAATAAATAACATATGATAATAATAATATTAATTTTTTTTTAAAAAAAAACCTGGAGCATTCGGGAAACGTTACTGGCGCCAAAGATGCGATGGACATGAGCAAATCTGGTGGGGTTCGTCGAGGGGAAGAAGGGAGCTAACGTACAGTCCTCGCAGCATCGCCTCCGAAGATACCTGCAAGCGGCGCACCGAGTATAGTTCGACATGTAGAGGGTTTTCTAGATTTGATTCTTGAAAGATCTGGAGATTAGATTTGGGGAATCTAATGTCGAAATCTAGCCTAGATTTATTTGAAGGTGTGAGAACAGGTCGGTTCTTCCTATTATGGAAATGTCAACGGCTAGTAATTTTAAAAGGTGGGAACTCAAAAATGGGACGAGGTGAAACTGTCATATTTGGCTAATTAAAAAGAACTTTTTTGGGGTACACGATTGAATTCGTAGATGGCATGCAGTGGCGTATTTATTTGATAAATTAGTAATTTTTACGATTTCCAAAGCAATAAACTTGACATCATGTTAATCTTTTTTATTTAATATATGATTTTTATTTAAGAAAAAAAAACTTTGTAAAAGTTTAAAGATAAATATCAATATACTTTACTTAAAGAAAAAATTATTTGATTTCATTTATAACTAATCAAATTAAAATTGAATATAAACTTTATTCTAATCCGATCGAACTAAATTGATCCCATGAAAAAAAGGAACCAAGATGATTCTTTATTTGAATAGAATAAAAAATGTTGTGTGATCCTGTCCGAAAATCGTGGAGACGAAAAATTGAGATTGTGGATGTTGCGTTGACTGAATGTAGACCATGCTCCGATCTACAAGCATAAAAAATATCAGCGCCGAGCCAGGGAAGGGGTACCAACGTTGACCCACAGACACTCAAGTCAGTCACCGACACGAAAAAGCTAAGCTAGAAGATGGAACAACAATAGCACAAGCGTAAATAGTGAATAATGCGTACCTCCATCGGTGTACAGACCCCCTTTATATAATGTCTTAGTGGGCGATGTGTGCGTTTTTCGAGGCATGAGCACGTTCTCCCATTGGTTGCGGACACGTTCCCCCAATTGATCCCGGACATGTGGTCATGGACATGTTCTCTAATTGGCCCTAGACACGTGGTCATGGACACGTTCTCCAATTGGCTGTGGGCACGCCCTCCAATTTATCGTCGTATGATCCGTTTGTTGATCATGCCCCGTGTCGGTGACACTATCTTCCAAAAGGATGTCTAGAGATAGGTCAGCGATCCTGCTAATCGGCCGAGTGGGGTAGCCACTCAATTAGGGATTCCTTCGCTTGGTCGAACTTGGTTGTTCTCCCTTGCAGCGATTGGATATAGTAGGCAGTCGCCTCCTGATTGGACAAACGCTCCGGTCTCCTTGACGTTCGGCCGCTCCGTACTGAGCATTTGGCAATCTTACCATCTTGTTCCAAGCTAGATGGTTAGCTCGGACAAGCCTGTTGCCGATTGGACATTGTCTGCCCGATCAACCCTTGTGGTCGACCTCCGTAGGCGAACCCTTTGACACCCCAGCATTGACCACCTTGACTTTGACCTCCACCAAGGCAGTTGACCCGCACCGGGCGGGGCTCCGTTTATCACCGCATCACAAGCCTTCCCCTCAAGTTTAGTCGAAGGAGGCTGCAAGTCCGATTGACTAGACAAGTAGGGTCTTCGGTGACCTTCACGTCCGATCGGACCATTTGTGCCTTCGAGTTTCTGGTCGGCTTACATATAGTCGTCGTTCGGCTTCATTTCGCTACCCTGTGTGGGTAGCTGCCGCTCGGGTCATACCTCATAAGGCTGATGGTGAATCGACCGTTCAGCTGTGTGATAATCAAATATTTGTGCCGCTCGGGGCGATTGACGACTACACTTAGTGAATTTTCTCTTTTCCCTACGCTATCTCAGATGAGCGCCCTGTGATACTAGTTAACGTCCTCCCAATTTTTAGGAAACCGTACAAATCCTCGATAATTATAGCCGAGCATGCAACCATACCTTTTAATTAAGCCTCATTAATACCTTCCAATAACTGACTGCTATGTGTCCCCCTTTCTGTTGCACGTTTAACGTGACTGACAGATATCCGCTTGTGATGTGACAGACGTCTTTTCAAATTTATGGCCCGATTTCATCCTAGTTTTGCACAACCCTTGATCAGATGGCTCAGGGCGATCGACCGCGAGATTTATAAACATTGCTTCGCATCGCCGTCGTCTTCATTCCTTGCGTTTTCACCTTCGAGCAATCTCCGCAACACTTCTTCTCCTCTTCTTCGCCGACGCCCTCTTCTTTGCCGACGTCCTCTTCCAATAAGGTTCCTCTTTCTTTTCTTCGTCGAATCTGTCTTGCTTCTTCTCGCCTTTCTTGTTTTCAATGGCTGATTATCCACAACCCCTTGTGCCCGTCCTGGACTCTGGTATACTTCCGCTGAGCGGGGATGACATAGAAAAGATGGAATTCACCTACCATTTTCCCTCTTCTTATCAAGTTGCTATCTCCTCCGCTTACGACCGGCCACATGAACCGCCAGTTGGCTTTTTGACTTCTTCAAGGACCAGTTTAGTGTCAGCCTCTGATTTCTCGTTCACCTCTTCTTTTCTACCGTCTGTAAATATTTTCACGTCTCCCTTCATCAATTAGTGTCGAACTCCTTTCGGTTGATGTGCGGGATAGTAGTTCTCTTCCGTCTGCACAACATTCGCTTGACGTCTTAGGTATTTCATTATTTTTATTACCCTAAATAGTCTGAGCCGGGGTCCGTCCTGTTCCAAGCCTGAGTGGGCTCGATCTTCTTTGATAAAATATCATCCTCCAATAAACATTGGAGGGAATATTATTTCTTTGTTTGTTTTCCCGAGCGGCCCGACTTCTCGACCGGCTGTAGATGGAAGTGATGAAGCAACCGTCACTCAGGAGATACTGAAGCTGATCGAATTATCTCCAAGCAGCCTCAAGCCTGGCCGGTCAGAAGTATCACATTCACCGGCTGCTATTGGAGGGCGTCCTTTACGTGTTCGACTTGAGCCCGATCCGAATGCGGCTTCCGTCCAGCCTAGATATGCTCTTTTTACTCTTCATCTTTGAATCTAACTGATTTTCCTTTCTTTCTTGTAGCCTACATCTTATTAAGTGCACGTCTGTTGAGGGCACATCTTGTCGGCAAGAGCAGACTCACGAACGTTGAGATCAACACCGCAGGGGTGGCCGAATTGGAGAGTCGCGGCCTACATCCGGTCGACAACAGCAGGGCGAGCGAGACTCCAGTGCCGGTCAGCGAGGGTGGAGCGAGTCAGGCGGCGGCTAGGGGGGCAACGACTGCTATAGCTAACCTTCCTCCAGAACAGCCTTCGATGTTGTCGATGGATGTGGCTTCAGAGTCAGCCACTTCCGGGGAACCTCTACAACAGCGCAAGAGGTGTCGTGGGGAAGATCCCCCCCGCTCTGCCATGTCTGCCCTACAAACACTTGCCCGAGCCGGCTCACGCCCTGCTTCCGAGCGGGGTGAGACATCAACACCCACTCTTCTCGAGCAAGGAGCCGCAGTGATCCATACTTCTCTGTCATCTGACCGGACGTCGTCGCTATCCGAGTTGCCGTCGGGGACCATTTGTGCACCACGATCGCCTAAATGCCACCTCCATCCTTGCCAGCCGCACAAGTGTCCACCATTCGACTGTCCCCTATGCCCAAGTCCACGGGCAAGGCGACTTCAAAGCCCTTTGGCCCGAGCGACCAGAGACAAATAATGGTCATCATCCACCCGCCTATTGATGAATGACGTAGTTCAGGCGACATCGTGTCCCGCACCCCCAGCACTAGATTCGGATTCAAAGATTGCTAGCACAAGTATGGGCCGATGCTCAAGCCCGCGCAGCGGTTATCTCACCGGGGAAGCTTGCGAACAACCATACCCAGAAGGCCACTGGGGTACATATGTTACCTTTATATTTACTTGCTTTCATCCGTCGGGACTTACAATATTATTGTTGCTGTAGTATTGGGTCAAGAGTCTAGCCATGTGCCAAAGGCTGGCCTTTCTGAAGCATGAATTCCAACAGCTGTGCACTCTGAGAGGCCAATCAGAGGTCGCTTAGGCACGCATTGAGCAGCTAACTGCTGAGGCAGCTCAATTGAAGGCCGATCTGAATAAGAGTTCCGAACTGCTACAAGCGGAGATGAGCAAGAGCGCTGAGTAGGCTTCGCAACTGGCGAGGCTCAATAAGTAGGCCAGCTCCTTTGAGGCGAAGGTCAATTCGGCGAACGCCAAGAAGTTCTGAGTCATTGAGGACTTGGAGATCAAGAATAAAGAGGCTCATATCTTGCCTCAAAACCTGAAGGAGGCGGAGGCAGCTCTAAATGTCGAGCGGGATACCTGATCGGTTGAGCATGTAGCGGCGCAAGAGCAGCTGGCCGCTAAGGATGCCGAGCTGGCTTCTATTAAGGCCGAGCTGGAGGCCTCCCAAATGACCTTAGAAGTTTATCAAGGTGCAGAGTCTAGCCGGTTCGAGATTCTGAAGCGGGATTACCTCCGATCGGACCCCTTCAATGACCGGCTCACCGATCCGGCGCTCCGCCTCTTCAACCTCGCCATTGATGGGGCGCTCGACCAACTGAAGGGCGGCGGCTATATCCCACCCTCGGTGACCAATAAGGTCATCAGTCGAGAGAAGTAGACCGAGTCGCTGCCCGATGATGTGCTGGATTACCTTGAGTGATCCCCGCCCACTGTGAAGATCGCCTTCTTTTGTACCATCTCTTGCTACCTTATAGAACATTTTCAAAGTGTTAATAAATGATCGCCGTTCGGTGAATCTTTGTTTAGTTGCTTTCTACAGTGTTCCCTCATGCATTGTCGTTCGACATTTCTTCCATTTGTTGTATTTTACACTTGTTAATGAATGCATTGTCGCTCGGCTATAGTAGGACCATGAACCATTTATCATTTTTTGAAAAGTTTCTAAGTATGGTTCCTTGCCCTCCCAATCGTCGATGTACTAGTCGCTATGTTGTCAGATTAATTACTCCAGTCTTACCGAACGATCTCATTTTAGCGGAGAACTGTTGCTTTTAGGAGCAACATGTTTCGTTGCCAGCCTTATTCTCGACTTATATACTCGTCGATCGGATTTATTTGGAGTAAACTTGGTTTTAGAGCTACGGCTCAGCCGATATTCGTCGTAGACTCGGGTTTATAGTCGCCGCTTGACTGTTGACGTAGACTAGGGTTTATAGTTGTCGCTTGACTGTTGACATAGACTAGGGTTTATAGTAGCGGCTCGATTGTTGACATAGACTAGAGTTTATAGTCACGCTCGACTGTTGATGAAGACAAGGGTTTATAGTTGTCGCTTGACTGTTGACTAAGACAAGGGTTTATAGTCGTCACTCGACTGTCGGTGAGGACTAGAGTTTATAGTCGCCGCTAGACTGTTGGTGAAGACTAGGGTTTATAGTCGTTGCTCGACAGTTGGTGAAGACTAGGGTTTATGGTTGCCACTCGACTTTTAACTTGGTCGAGCAACACAAGAGTCTTGGATACTTGTGAATTTTATTCATCGTTCACCTGCATTTACAGGACATACTATGATACAATATTATTTGGATTTAACCACGCACCTCTCACCCGACCCTATATGGCTAGAGTTGGTTCGCGCTCTAAGGCTGCTCGAGCTTTCTCCTATCCTAATCCTGCAGGTAGTAGATTCCCGAGCAGAGCTTCTGAATGACTTTAAAAGGTCCTCCCCATGGAGCCTCCAATTTGGTGATGTCGTTGACCAGCTTCACTCTTTTCCAAACCATATCACCTACCTAAAATGACTGATCACCCTCCGGTTGTAGTTCTGCTTTATGTGTTGTCTGTACGCCATTAGCCGGACAACGACCTTGTCCCGTGCTTAGGGCTGTAAACAAGCCGAGTCGAGCCAAGCCAAGCTTTGGGGTGTTCAAGCTTATTTGATAAAATAACCGAGCAAAGTTGAGCCGAGCCGAGCTGAGCTTAAAATGAACCAAGCTTTTGAAATGGGTGTTCAAGCTTGACTTAGTTTATTTTTTATGAGCTTGAGCTTGTTTGAAGCTTGCTTGAGCTTGGTTTAAGCTTGACTTGAGCTTGGTTTGAGCTTAGTTCGTTTAGATACTATCAAGCTCTAAATTCAAGCTTGTTGATTGTTTGAAATTTTTAATTGTTTGATTGATTATTAACATTGATAATTTAAATTTATTTATTTATTTATTTTATTATTTATTTAGCACGTTGAAAAGAATTTTATTAATAAATATGGTTCGTGAACATTGTTCACGAATGTTGTTCATGAACATTAATGAGCTGAACACATATGAGTTCAAACTTGTTTGTTTAGCATAACGAGTTGTTCAAGCTTGTTTGTTTAATTAATCTTATGTATATTGAATGAACATAAACAAGCTATTACCAAGCCAAACACCAAGCTTGTTCACGAACGCTTGGTTTATTTACAGCCCTACCCGCGCTTCGTCCACCAGGTCGAGCTCCATGAGCCTCCACTCGGCGTTTCCATCATCGTAGAGATGCACTGAATTAGACTCTACTCCGACTTCCACTAAAAAAGTAGTCTACTGCGACGAACAGAAATCTTCACTGACCGGTCGCAATTGGAAATGGTCCAACGATGTCTATGCTTCATTGGTCGAACGGACAAGACATAATAGATGCCTTCATCTCCTCGGTCAGTCGGTGTTAGATGTTGTGATATTTTGACATGACAGGTAGGTCGCCACTGTCTGAGCGACATCCTCTTATAGTGTGGGCCAAAAATATCATGCTAACATGATCTTTCGGGCCAGTAATCTATCGCCCAGGTGACTTTCGCAGGAGCCCTGATGCACTTCTTAAAGGATGTACTCGACGTCCTCTGATCTGACACACTTGAGCAATAGCCTTGAGAAAACTTTTTTATACAGCTGGTCTTCGATCAGAGTGAACCGTCCGACCCGCTTTTCAATAGGCGAGCTTCTTCTTGATCGGCTAGAATGCTACCCGATCGGAGGAACTCTATCAACGGGCTTCTCTAGTCGCTCGGGAAGTTTATTCCATCCATCCTATCGATGTGTGCCACTAGTGAGACTTGCTCGATTGGCTACTCTATCACGATCGGTGACAATGAACTAGCTAACTTAGCCAACTCATCCGCGATTTGGTTGTTCGAGCGGGCAATCTTTTGTATAACAACTTCTTGGAAGTTTGTCTTCAATTTCTCAAAAGCTTCTGCATATAGCCTGAGTCGGGAGCTGCTTATTTCGAAGGTCCCCAATAGCTACTGAGTGACCAGCTGAGAATCCGAGTGGATGATGACCTTTGCAGCTCCGACATGCCGAGTCGCCTGCAAGCCAGCTATTAAGTTCTCGTACTCAGCTTTATTGTTTGTAGCCCGATAGTCTAGCCACACGGATAGTTGCATCCTATTCTCCCGAGGCGAAATCTGGAGAATTTCAATCCCACTACCTTGCTGAGTGGATGATCCGTCCACGTATATTTTTCAAGTCATGTCTGGCTCAACGTTCTGGACCTCAATGACAAAATCTGCTAAGGTCTAGACTGTTAGGATCCTTCGTACGGCTAGAGAGGGGGGGTGTGAATAGCCGACCCCAAATCTTTGCTCGTTTCTTTCTACAAATTAGGTTAGCAGCGGAAATAACAACGTAGAAAGAAAACAGGAGAAGAAATCAAACCTCAACGCAAGGATGTAACGAGGTTCGGAGATTAGGGCTCCTACTCCTCGGCGTGTCCGTAAGGTGGACGAGACCAGTCAATCCGTCGGTGGATGAGTCCCCGGAGAACCGGCTAATACAATATACTCCTTGTGGGTGGAGAAACCTCGCCACAAACGTTTGCAACAGCAAACAAAGAGTACAAGTACAAAGAATAAGCAAGAAATACAATAAGAATACACAAGCACTCTACCAATCTTGCTTTCTCGTCGACTGGAGTCCGGATGAAGCAGCAGCTTCAAAAACTCTAACAGCAGCAGCTGTTCCAGTCGGGGAAGCTCACGCGAAGCTTTCGGAAGGAACTCAACAGAGCTCTTATCGCAGCCCACAAATCTTCAGCAGAAGAGAAGAAGGAAGGAAGAAGTATCCCTGTAGAAGCTCTCACCTTTATACCGCGAAGAAGGAAGAAACTAGCGGCGTCGCAATCTAGAACCCCGATCGGCGTGGACCGATCAGTAACATCCCGATCCGCACAATCGTGAAGAAGCCTATGCTGTTTCGTCCTCGATCGGTCCATGGACCGATCAGAACCTCCTGATCGGTCCCATACGTATCAGACACTGATCGGCCTACGGACCGATCAGCTTTTCTCCGCCGCCATCGATCTCCTTCGATCGGTCTCCGCATCGATCGATAACCATCGAGCATATCGATCGTCACCGATCGGTCACCGCACCGATCGATGAGCTATATCATCATTGGATCGGTCCGCACCGATCCAAACTTTTCACCCTAAACCTAAGGCTTCCACACCAACATCCGGTCAACCTTGACTGTTGGTACATCATGCCTAGCATCCGGCCACCCTTGACCTGTAGCACTCCCCGCTAAGTGTCCGGTCAATCCTTTGACCCACTTAGACTTTTCAACACCGTAAGTCCGATCATCCCCGATCCATCTGGATTTTCCTTGCCCGGTTTCACTCACCGGACTTTCCAACCGCCTAACATCCCAGTTAGGACTTTCCCACCGCCTAACATCCCAGTTAGGACTTTCCCACTGCCTGGTTTCACTCACCAGGACTTTCCACACTGCCTAACATCCCAGTTAGGACTTTCTCACTGCCTGGCTTCACTCACCAGGACTTTCCAACCGCCTAACATCCCAGTTAGGACTTTCTCGTGCCAAGCTCCCTGCTTGAACTTCTCCGTACTCTCTTGCCAAGCTCCCTGCTTGGACTTTTCCCGAATCAGTCAACCAGGTCAATCTTGACCTATGGTTGCACCAACAATTTCCCAAACATCTATTCTTGTCAAACATCAAGAATAGAACTCTCTTCTCGACAAACATCAACATACAACTCAACTAGATCAATCTTGACCTAAGGTTACATCAACAATCTTCCCAAGTCAAACATCAAAATACAACTCGAGTCAAGTCAACTCGAGTCGGGTCAACCAGGTCAACCTTGACCTAAGGTTGCACCAACAATCTCCCCCTTTTTGATGTTTGACAAAACCATAATCAAGTTAGGTTAACCCGATAACCTAACTTAGGTTTTCCAATGTTCTCCCTAGAACATTCTCCCATTTTCCAATGTCCAATGTTCTTTCCTTGAACATTCTCCGGACATTCTCCCCTTAGGTTAACCCGATAACCTAACTTGGGTTCTCCAATAATTCTCCCCCCTTTTGACACACATCAAAAAGAATTCCAATGTTCTTCCTTGAACATTCCTTGACATTCTTCCCCTAGCTTAGGTTAACCCGATAACCTAACTTAGGTTCTCCAATGAACACTCTCCCCTTTTTGACACACATCAAAAAGAAAAAGGAGGGTATCAAGGTCAAGAGTTTCTTCCTAATGAAAGTCCCATACCTTTCATTGAAACTCTTAATTTCCCCCTTGATACTAAACTCAACAATCAACTTAGTGATAATTCCATATCACTAATCCTTAAAAGTCTTTTTGAGTAAAAACTCCCCCTAAAAGTCAACTCCCCCTTGACAATTAGGTAAAACTCCCCCTAAAGGTCAACTCCCCCTTGACCACTGCACCAACAATGTCTTGAGAGTCAAACCAGATCCACAAAACCTAACTTCATGAAATTTGATTAGTTAAACCGTTGAATACGTCGTCACCCCTCGATCGGAAGGATCGGTCAGAACATCGATAGGTTGACGTCATCGATCGATCGATCGATCGGTCACCGTATCACCACGACCGAAACTGAGTCCAGCTTGTTGACCTATCCATATAAAGCACCACGTACCAAACTCCTAATAAATTCCAGAAAATTCCAAAAATCGTAAAATTTTGAGGATACACTCCTCATACCATAGACTATCACGGAAAAATAATTTTCTATGAAAATAGTTTCCATTTTTCAATCTTGATACAAAGTTCAAAAACTTTGAAATAGTTCAAGTTTAACTCAACTTTGTATCACAATGTTCAATGATGAATGCTATCACTAGGAAAGCTTCATCAAGGTTTTTCAAATCAATTTTAAAATGCTTTTAAAACCATTTGAATTTAGGACCATAATCTTAGGGCTAAATGTACATGACTTGTACACAAGCTTTCCCTATGATCCTCCATTTCTTGAATTAGGCTCATCTAGGTACAAGAACTATGCACCTTGATCCTAACTCATGATCCTAATATCTCACACACATCTAAGGTGTATCAAACCACATCCATGTCAATTTTGATGTGAGATATGGGTTTAGGTATCTTAGACTAAGGTCTCATGCATTTTCTAAACACAACTTTGATCTCAATATCAAAATATGTTTTTCATCCTTAAATCAATTCAATTGATTATTAATGCAAGAGATGATGACATGGCATAAAATGGTATCATAAATGAAAACATGTGCCAATGTCATGATGTCATGGCATAAAGTTTGAAACTTAAATAAACATGACATAAAAACTAGCCTAAGCATTATCATGACATTTCAAATGATAATAAAACTAAACATGATGTCATGACATGTGAGGGCAACCAGTCATGGCAAGTTAGCTCAAATAAAATACCTAAATTCCCTATCTAAGTATCCTTAGCCTTAGCTAACTTAAAATCTAACCCTAGATTGCCCATATATCCCTAAGAGAAACCAAAATCCCAATTATGGTATTTCTCTAGGTTTTCTTAAATTGTGCCAAATAAGATTAAAATCGATATTTTTCAAATATGACACAATTTACTCTTCAAGGAGTAAATAATAATTCTTTTTCATTTTCAAAGGTTATCAAAACCTTGAAAATGCTCCTTGAGTGTCAATTTCCTCAAAGTTGGGTTAACTACCCTTCTAATTGGAGTTGACACTCTCTAACCCATCTATGGGGTAGAGAAGATGCTCCTAGGAACCCAATACCTATTAGAGCTCATTGGGTTCACTAAATATTCACTAGGGATAACTTTCCTAGCAACCCTCCTAATGACCCTCTTAGGCTTTGAAGCCTTGGTCATTTGGGTCTCATCAAGGTCAACTATAGGGGTGACTCCCCTTGTAACCTTGGTAATGGTCTTCCTAGCCCTAGGTTTTGTTCCATAATCAAATGGAACATTGTGGTAAGTGGGCTTGACCATTTGAGACTTAGGTTTGTGACCCAAACCTTTCTTGTCCTTGGACTTGAGTTTTTGACTCTTAAACCCTAGAGATGACTTCTCCATGTTTTTAAGAGCCTTTTCTAAATTATCAAGTCTTGACCTCAAGACTTGATTTTCCCTCTCCAATACCTCAAGTTTTAATTTGTCATTTTCTCTTGAGATATTCCTAGGCATGTGTCTAGTCTTCTTGGGATTTCTACCTAGGTTTTCCTTAACTTTAGAAGCGTTAATCCTAGGGTTGGTATTTCTAGTGTTATCCTTACCTAGGCTAACATGTTTAGCTCCTAAGCACATGAATTGGTTCCTAAAGTTAACATGCTTATTATTATTAACAATTGCAACAAAACTACTAGCATGAGTTTTATTAGAATTGCAATAATGAACCTTAGAGGTTACCTTAGGGTTTGCCTTAGCTCCCCCTATCAATGTGCCCGGTCTCTTGCCCTTGTGAGGTTGCCTCCCCCTCGGACATTGGCTCCTATAGTGTCCCCTTTGCTTGCATTGGAAGCACACCACGTGCTCCTTGCCTTTGCGTATCGGGACTCCGGCTTCCTTGACCTTTGGCGCCGGTGGAGTCTTTCTTACCCTCTTTGGACACTTACTCTTGTAATGTCCATGTTCCCTACACTCAAAGCACATAATGTGTAATTTAATTGAACTTAAATTGCTCGAGTTACCTAGGGTTGAGGGTGGATGCGAGCTCTCTTCTTCATCCCTTTCGGAGGTAGAAGCTTCTTCTTCTTGCTCCGAACTTGAAGAAGAACTCTCCTCCTCTTCTTCCTTGGATGTTGAGTAGCCCTCAACTCCCAATTCGCTCCCTCCATGATGTGAGCTACTTGGCTCACTAGGCTCCTCTTCATGGCTTGAAGTGGAGCTCTCCTCATGGTACTTGGCCAAGTTATCCCATAATTCCTTGGCATTGTTGTAACCTATCTTACACAAGATGTTAGTAGGCAATGAAAATTCAATTATTCTCGTTACCTCTTCGTTGATTTCGGATTTGTGAATTTGTTCTCTTGTCCACTCCTTCTTCTCAAGTGGTTTTCCTTCCTTATCCACCGGAGGAGTAAAACCTTCTTGTACACAAAACCAATTCATTATGTTAGTCATAAGAAAGTACTTCATCCTTACCTTCCAATACGCGAAGTCGCCGCATTCGTAGAAGGGTGGAATGGTGACATCTTCTCCATAGAGATCCATTCTCTAGCTTTGCTCCCACGGTGTTGATCCGATGAAGAGCGGCCTCGCCTCCGATACCACTTGTTGGGACCTTAGATGGCTAGAGAGGGGTGAATAGCCCTCAACTTTGCTCGTTTCTTTCTACAAATTAGGTTAGCGAAGTAACAACGAGAAAGAAAACAGGAGAAGAAATCAAACCTCAACGCAAGGATGTAACGAGGTTCGAGATTAGGCTCCTACTCCTCGGCGTGTCCGTAAGGTGGACGAGACCACCAATCCGTCGGTGGATGAGTCCCTGAGAACCGGCTAATACAATATACTCCTTGTGGGTGGAGAAACTCACACAACGCTTGCAACAACAAACAAAGAGTACAAGTACAAAGAATAAGCAAGAAATACAATAAGAATACACAAGCACTCTACCAATCTTGCTTTCTCGTCGACTGGAGTCCGGATGAACAGCAGCTGTTCCAGTCGGGGAAGCTCACGCAAGCTTTCGGAAGGAACTCAACAGAGCTCTTATCGCAGCCCACAAATCTTCAAAGAAGAGAAGAAGGAAGGAAGAAGTATCCCAGAGAAGCTCTCAGCCTTATACCTGCGAAGAAGGAACAATGAAGAAACTAGCCGTGTGTTAGAACCCCGATCGGCCGTGGACCGATCAGTAACATCCTGATCGGTCGCAGACCAATGGAAGAAGCCTATGCTTCGCTCGATCGGTCCATGGACCGATCAGAAACCTCTCGATCGGTCCACGCGATCGGAACCTCCGATCGCCCTACGGACCGATCAGCTTCTTTCTCCGCCGCCATCGATCTCCTTCGATCGGTCTCCGATCGATCGATAACCATCGATAGAGATCGATCACCGATCGGTCACCGACCGATCGAGATGAGCTATATCATTGGATCGGTCCGCCCGATCCAAACTTTTCGACCCTAAACCTAAGGCTTCCACACCAACATCCGGTCAACCTTGACTGTTGGTACATCATGCCTAGCATCCGGCCACCCTCGACCTGCTAGACTCACTAAGTGTCCGGCCAACTTTGACCCACTTAGACTTTTCAACACCGGTCCGATCATCCCCGATCCATCCGGATTTTCCCTTGCCTGTTCACTCACCAGGACTTTCCAACCGCCTAACATCCCGCTAGGACTTTCTCACCGCCTAACATCCCAGTTAGGACTTTCCCTGTTTCACTCACCAGGACTTTCCACACCGCCTAACATCCCGCTTAGGACTTTCTCACTCAGGCTTCACTCACCAGGACTTTCCAACTGCCTAACATCCCAGTTAGGACTTTCCCTCGTGCCAAGCTCCCTGCTTGGACTTTTCCAGTGCCAAGTCTCCATACTTGGACTTTTCGCGTGCCAAGCTCCCTGCTTGGACTTTTCCCGAATCAGGTCAACCAGGTCAATCTTGACCTATGGTTGCACCAACAATTTCCCAAACATCTATTCTTGTCAAACATCAAGAATAGAACTCTCTTCTCGACAAACATCAACATACAACTCAACTAGATCAATCTTGACCTAAGGTTACATCAACAATCTTCCCAAGTCAAACATCAAAATACAACTCGAGTCAAGTCAACTCGAGTCGGGTCAACCAGGTCAACCTTGACCTAAGGTTGCACCAACATAGACCTTGATCGTTGTCCTGGGCTGATATTGTATATTGAACTCACTAAACTTGGTTGTCTATTTGATCAGTCTTGATCAGTCGTCCGGATGCTTCTAGGTTAAGAAAGACTCTTCGCAAGACATTGTTGGTCATCACGACGATCGGATGTGATATGAAGTATGGACGGAGTCTACGAGCGGCGAGTATTAGCGCTAGGCCAATTTTTCGAGACAGGTGTAGCGGCACTTTGCATCTTTTAATATATGACCTATAAAATATACAGGTTGTTGCTCAGAGCCGTTCTACCGCACCAACGTTGAGCCAACAACAAACTCAGTGGATGCCAAGTAAATCATTAACGACTCGCCAACGATGGGCTTGACCAATACAGGCAATGAGGTAAGGTACTCCTTGAGCTCTTTTAGTGTCTTGTTGCATTCCGCATCCCATTGGAACTTAGTCACTCGACATAGTATCTTGAAGAACGAGTGACTCCGGTCGGATGACTTAGAGATGAACCTTGATAGCACGGTGATCCGTCCAATCAACCGTTAAGCCTCCTTCAAGTTATGGGGCAGAGACATGCCCTGCAACGCCTTCACCTTGCTCAGATTCGCCTCGATTCCCCATTTGATGACGATGTATCCGAGGAAGCGGACACTCCTTACTCCGAACAGACACTTGTTCGGGTTCAGCTTTATCCTGCACACCCTCAAAGTATTGCAGGTTTCTTCGATGTCTGCACAAAGGTCAGCAGCTCGGAGGGATTTTATTAATATGTCATCGACATATACCTCCATGTTGCGGTCGATCTGCCGTCGGAACATCTCGGTCACCAGCCTCTGGTACGTGGCGTCAACATTCTTCAATCCGAACGGTATGACATTGTAACAATAAGTTTCGTCGGAGTGAAGAAGCTGACCTTTTCTTGATCCTCCCTGGCGAACGACACTTGGTGGTAACCTTGATATGCGTTGAGCATGCAGATCAGCTTACAACCTGCCATGAAGTCCACCATCTGGTCTATCCTTGGCAGGGGATAGAAATCCTTCGAGCAAACTTTGTTCAGATCACGAAAGTCGATGCAGACTCACCATTTGTTGCCCGACTTGGATACCAACACGACGTTGGCGAGCCAGTTTGGAAACTGAACCTTGCGGATGTGACCAGCTTCAAGCAATTTTTCTATCTCTACCCAGATGATCTGGTTCTACTTTGCATTGAAGTCCCTCTTCTTCTGTTTCACAGGCCGAGCGTCTGGTCGGACGTGAAGCTTATGCTGAGCTACACTTGGCGAGATTCCCGGGAGCTCGTGGATCAACCAAGTGAACACGTCGTGATTTCGCCTAAGGCAGGTGACCAGCTCTGTCTTCTTCTCCTCTATCAGGTCGACAGCGATGAAGGTGATGGCCTCCGATCAACAGGGATGAATCTGGACTTCTTCCTTTTCCTCATATACCAACGCGGGAGGTTCTTCTTGTTAGAATGTATACTAAAAGCCGAACTTTTGTATAAACATTTATTTTAAAATAAGAATCACGATTGGTCAAATATCTTTATTTATGTTAAATATAGTTGTTCATTTTATTTATATTGTAGATAACATGGTGTATGGTGTCACACAAAATATCATGTTATCAGTTCCTTATAAATTATAAATAGTAGCTCACGACCAAAATAGATAGGGGCAAACCATTGGAACGGTCGTAGTGTGATTTAGTATTAGTTTATCTTGACTATAAAATTACACTAGTACACTCTGAGTGTATTGAGCAGGACCATTTGAGGTTGTTCTTTTTATACTGATTGCATAAAAGAACAGGACCTCTGTTATTATGGAAGTGTGTACTCTTAATCTCAATATAATGACAAACACATATATTTAGTATTTATTTCTTTAATTTATCAATGGGTGAGATTTAGTTCATTAAATCAATAGTCCCGATAAGTTAGGAAATAATATTATTTATATGGTGTGTTGTTAATTATAAAAGGAAAGTGTGCCCTAGTTATCTAGGTTGATGATGTTCCCTTGAGAAGCTCATAAGGATTGTCATGTAAACCCTGCATGTGGACTTAGTCCGACATGACAATAAAGTTGAGTGATACTACTCTTGGAGCTAGATGTTAATTAAGTGAGTGTCAGTAACTCATTTAATTAATGGGCATTCGGTATCTTAAATACAGGGAGATTAACACATTCATGATAAGAAGGAGCCCATAATATAATTTGGAAATTGTGCGGTAGTTCAATAATAACTCTTTAGTGGTATGAGTTATTATTGATGAACTTGAGTTGAGTGTTCGGGAAGAACACGGGAAGCTCAAGCTCATCGGGAGACCAAAGCCAATTCCTCCTCTAGGTCCCTAATGTAGCCTCTTATATAAAACCTTATATCCACCCAAAGCCCAGCTTCTTAAGCCTAAGCTAGGCCCGACCAAGCCTAGTGTCCAAGCAAGGGGTCGGCCAAGCCAAGCTTGGAGCCCAAGCTAGGGCTGGCCAAGCCTTGCTTGGTGCCCAAGCAAGGGGCCGACCACACATAGAAAAGGAAGTTTTATTTTTTGTAAAATCTTTCTTTTATAGAGATTCATAAAAAGGATTTAAAAGAATGATTTTAATTATAAAACTTTCCTTTTTTAGATTGGTCACAAAAGGAAATAAAAGGAGTTTTTATCTTGTTAAATTTTCCCTTTTATAGAGATCCATAAAAGAGATTTAAAAGAAAGATTTTAATTATTGAAATCTTTTCTTTTATAAACATCCACAAAAAGGATTTAAAAGAGAGATTTTAATTTTATAAAACATTCCTTTTATAGCTATCCACAAAAGGGATTTTAAAAGAGAGATTTTAATTTGTGTTTAAAATTTTTCCTTGTTGGATGAAAGGGGTTTTGGCCGGCCATGATAAAGGATTAAAAGGAAGTTTTAATTTTATTTTAAAACCTTTTTTTTTTTGCATTCACCAAGGATTATAAAGAAGAGGAGGTGATGTCTTATGGTTTAACACATCTTCTATTCCTCTTCCCTTCCTTGGTGGCCGACCCCTTCATCATCTTGAGCTTGTATAAATTTTTATACTTGTACAAATTATGTACAGGGGAACATAACGGAATCCAGGTGTAGCAACCAACACTTCTCTGATGGTGTTCACTTCCAAGCGCAGGGCCTTTTGCGTGGCTCTTGCTTCGGACTTGACTATCTCAACGTAGCATCGCAGAGTGGCTAGCTGATCACTTATAACTTCGCCCACCTTGTTGTCCACCTGAAACTTGATCTTTCGGCAGAAAGTGCGCACCACCACTCGGAACTCGTTAAGGGTCGGTTAACCCAATATAACATTGTATGCGGATAGCGTGTCTACCACAATGAAATTTGTGGTCTTTGTCCTCTTGAGCGGCTCCTCTTTGAGCGATATGGCCTGCCGAATCTGGCCAATCGGCAATACTTCATTGCCTGTGAACCCGTAGAGTGGGGTCGTCATTGGCTGCAACTCACTCTAGTCAATTTGCAGCTGGTCGAACGTCTTCTTAAATATAATAGTCACCGAACTTCTTGTATCAATAAAGGTCCGGTGAATATAATAATTAGCTATTACCGCTCGGATAATCAGGGCGTCGTCGTGAGGGATCTCCACTCCCTCTGGGTCTCGAGGGCTGAAATTAATCTCAGGTCCCTCGGCTTTTTCTTTATCCACTCGGCCTAGCTCCTCTGCTGGAGTGTGGAACAGTGCTCGATGGAAGGAAATCAGTGCGTGGGGCGCGTCTCTGTAAGTGTCGGACGACTTCTTACTCTGTCCCCAAACGGATATATGATCCACTCGGTCTCCATATCCGGCTGGATGACCTGTTGCTGAGGTCGCGTGCTCCTACACATGACGATCGACCAGCACCTGTTACTATTTTTGCTCCACTATTTTTGTCGCTCGGGCTTATATCAGCGCATCCAACTCCACTTTTGTTAAAGTAACCGTGGCGAGTCGTCTATCGTCCTCCATCTTCGCGTTTCATATTCAGGCTCCGTTCCCACAGATGATGTCAATATGATCCTGTTCGAAAATAGTAGAGACGGAAAGCTGGGATGTGGCTATTGCGTTGACTGGATGTAGATCACGCTTCGATCTACAAGTACAAGAAACGTCAGTGTCGAGCCAGGGAAGAGGTGTAACGCCCCAAATTTCCTCAATTAGAGTCCTAAAAGTAATTTAAAAATATTTAAAAATGCTATAGAAATATTCTAGGGATTTTTAGAAATTTTTAGAGTATTTTTATGTAATTTTTGGAGGTCGTTTGGTATTTTTACAAAACGAAGGAAGTTTCGACAAAAAAATGTCCAAGCCGAGAATTGAACCCATGACCTTTGACTCGGTCAAAACCCGGCTGACCAGGTGTGCAAACGGATTTTTCTGTTTAGAAAAGGTAGCGAATTTATTTAAGATAGTTAACAGAATATTGGATTATAAAAGGGATAAGTTGATCTTGGATTTGTTTGTTTAGAAAAAGTAGCAAATTTATTTAAGATAGTTAACAGAATATTATAAAAGGGATAAGTTGATGTTGGATTTGTTTGTTTAGAAAAAGTAGCGAATTTATTTAAGATAATTAACAGAATATTGGATTATAAAAGGGATAAGTTGATGTTGGATTTGTCTGTTTAGAAAAGATAGCGAATTTATTTAAGGAGTTAACAGAAATATTAAGTTATAAAAAGAAATAAGTTGATCCCGTGACTTAAACCATTCTCTCCTTCTCTTCTGCGTACGATGGCGGAGCTCGGGCAGAAAACGAAAGGGAGTTAGGGCATCATCTCCGGCGGCCGGCCAAGGTCCTAGAAGCCCTTTTTGTTCGATTGTGAGTCCAAGAAGCAAGGTAAGTGCTTCTCACCTGCAGTAGGAGTAGTTTCGGACCTTTGTTCTTCTTGAATTCGAAGCATAAGAAGCGCTTATAGTGCAGATTTTTAATTAAGCCTATAGTACAGATTTTAATTAAGCTTATAGTGCAGATTTTTATGTAGGCTTATAGTGCAGATTTTAATTAAGCTTATAGTACAGATTTTTAATTAAGCCTATAGTGCAGGTTTTAATTAAGCTTATAGTGCAGATTTTTAATTAAGCCTATAGTGCAGATTTTAATTAAGATTATAGTGTAATTTGGTTAAGTATTATAGTGCAGAATTTATGTTTGCATAGTATGCAGAAATAGTGTAGCATAGAATGCAGAATCTTGATTAGTATAGTATGCAGAATTTTGATTAGCATAGTATGCAGATTTTTGTTTATGCATTTCAAAGTTAGAATTTGTTTAAACATTTCAGTTTTTAAAGAAGCATTCTTTTATTAGAAGTATTAACAAGTGTAAGAAAGATAAAGAAAAGAAAGAGAAAGGCCAAGGCCTTAAGTAGATCCCAAAGTCAAGACTTTAGGAATTTTGGCACACAAGGTGCTTAAAGAAAATGCCGAGGCATTATATATTAGAAGTAATAAAAGATAACAAGTATTTTACTTTATTTAAGAGGCTAGTACCCGACTTCCGAGGTTGTCATTAAACAAATCCAGGTGTCCAATTCCGAGGTCTTGGCCCTAGTAGACCGAGGTCTACTCTTTTAGGATTGTTGTGGCTCGCTACCCCAACCTATTAGGGAATGCGCATAAGATGGTACTACGCCTGGGCCCAAGAAGAAAGTTGATTATTATTTTGAAGTATTAAAGTATAAGTTTTTAAACAAGTGAAATAAGATTAAGAAAATTCAGCAAGATTATGCTAGCATGATTGTATAGATTTGTTATACACATTTAGCATTTCAGTATGTTTCTTTTGCTTGTAGATGAGCATGAGTAGTTTTCCTTTTGAGCATTCAACTTTTAGATTTCAGTATATTCACATGCATATTCGAGTTTTGTGAGTTAGATAGCGTTTACTAAGCAATTTTGCTTATAGATGCATTTTCTTCTTACTGCAGATAAAGGAAAGGAAAAGTTATAGCAAAGGAAGGCGACAAGGAGGTGCGGATGGATGTGTGATGCCTGGACTATAGAAGCCTTGGGACCTAGCATAAGAATTTATTAAGATTGTCATTTATTAAGAATGTATTAGATAAGTCATTTAGTCTTCCGCTGCTAGTTAATTGTATGTTTTGAGTTCTCCAAGAGTTTTAGGAATTTCTATCAACATGTGAACAAGGATAGTTAAGTAAAGTTAGTAGTCCAGTAGCGCTCCACCCTCGTAGACCAATAGTGAGGAGAGGAGGGTGGGGTGTTACAAGTTGGTATCAGAGCAGTTCCTATTCTCCAACATCACACATCAGCACCAACCTTGCCGTCTTCAAGTAAGAAAGTATTTAAGTTTTCCTTTTATGCTTTATTTATTATTTGCAGTATGGAGTAATTGCTTAAATGCGCTTTAGTAAGATAGAAGTTTTGTCTCTCTTATATTCATATACACAAGTATGTTTAGAAAGGATAGAGAAGATATCAAGCCTTCCAAGGACCCCTAATGGGTACGATGCGATATGAATAATAGAGGACCGAGAAGTTAAGAGACTAAGGAACAAAGAATACCATTAGTGAAAGTCATTTAGAACCAGAAGTACGAGGAAGTTACTTAGGAGCGTGAGGACAGTATGAGACAGAGATATCCAGAATTATTCTAAGTTCGAGGACGAACTTTTTATAAGGTAACGCCCCAAATTTCCTCAATTAGAGTCCTAAAAGTAATTTAAAAATATTTTAAAATGCTATAGAAATATTCTAGGGATTTTTAGAAATTTTTAGAGTATTTTTATGTAATTTTTGGAGGTCGTTTGGTATTTTTACAAAACGAAGGAAGTTTCAACAAAAAAATGTCCAAGCCGAGAATTGAACCCATGACCTTTGACTCGGTCAAAACCCGGCTGACCAGGTGTGCAAACGGATTTTTCTGTTTAGAAAAGGTAGCGAATTTATTTAAGATAGTTAACAGAATATTGGATTATAAAAGGGATAAGTTGATCTTGGATTTGTTTGTTTAGAAAAGGTAGCAAATTTATTTAAGATAGTTAACAGAATATTATAAAAGGGATAAGTTGATGTTGGATTTGTTTATTTAGAAAAAGTAGCGAATTTATTTAAGATAATTAACAGAATATTGGATTATAAAAGGGATAAGTTGATGTTGGATTTGTCTGTTTAGAAAAGATAGCGAATTTATTTAAGGAGTTAACAGAAATATTAAGTTATAAAAAGGAATAAGTTGATGCTCTGTTTTCTCGTGACTTAAACCATTCTCTCCTTCTCTTCTGCGTATGATGGCGGAGCTCGGGCAGAAAATGAAAGGGAGTTAGGGCATCATCTCCGGTGGTCGGCCAAGGTCCTAGAAGCCCTTTTTGTTCGGTTGTGAGTCCAAGAAGCAAGGTAAGTGCTTCTCACCTGCAGTAGGAGTAGTTTCGGACCTTTGTTCTTCTTGAATTTGAAGCATAAGAAGCCCTTATAGTGCAAATTTTTAATTAAGCCTATAGTACAGATTTTAATTAAGCTTATAGTGCAGATTTTTATGTAGGCTTATAGTGCAGATTTTAATTAAGCTTATAGTGCAGATTTTTAATTAAGCCTATAGTGCAGGTTTTAATTAAGCTTATAGTACAGATTTTTAATTAAGCCTATAGTGCATATTTTAATTAAGCTTATAGTGCAGATTTTTATGTAGGCTTATAGTGCAGATTTTAATTAAGCTTGTAGTGCAGATTTTTAATTAAGCCTATAGTGCAGATTTTTAATTAAGCTTATAGTGCAAATCTTTATGTAGGCTCATAGTGCAGATTTCTTAGAGCTTAAAATGCAGATTTCTTTAGAGCAGATTTCTTTAGAGCAGATTTCTTTAGAGCCTGTAGTGCATATTTCTTAAGAGCTTATGGTACAGACTTCTTTAAAGTTTATAGTGCAGATTTTTAGTGGAACTTGTAGTGCAGATTTTTGGTGGAATTTATAGTGCAGATTTTTGGTGAAACTTGTAGTGCAGATTTTTGGTGGAACTTATAGTGCAGTTTTTAAAGAAAAAGATTATAGTGCAATTTGGTTAAGTATTATAGTACAGAATTTATGTTTGCATAGTATGCAGAAATAGTGTAGCATAGAATGCAGAATCTTGATTAGTATAGTATGCAGAATTTTGATTAGCATAGTATGCAGATTTTTGTTTATGCATTTCAAAGTTAGAATTTGTTTAAACATTTCAGTTTTTAAAGAAGCATTCTTTTATTAGAAGTATTAACAAGTGTAAGAAAGATAAAGAAAAGAAAGAGAAAGGCCAATGCCTTAAGTAGATCCCAAAGTCAAGACTTTAGGGATTTTGGCACACAAGGTGCTTAAAGAAAATGCCGAGGCATTATATATTAGAAGTAATAAAAGATAACAAGTATTTTACTTTATTTAAGAGGCTAGTACCCGACTTCCGAGGTTGTCGTTAAACAAATCCAGGTGTCCAATTCCGAGGTCTTGGCCCTAGTAGACCGAGGTCTGCTCTTTTAGGATTGGTGGCTCGCTACCCCAACCTATTAGGGAACGCGCATAAGATGATACTACGCCTGGGCCCAAGAAGAAAGTTGATTATTATTTTGAAGTATTAAAGTATAAGTTTTTAAACAAGTGAAATAAGATTCAGAAAGTGTTTAAAATTCAGCAAGATTATGCTAGCATGATTGTATAGATTTGTTATACACGTTTAGCATTTCAGTATATTTCTTTTGCTTGTAGATGAGCATGAGTAGTTTTCCTTTTGAGCATTCAACTTTTAGATTTCAGTATATTCACATGCATATTCGAGTTTTGTGAGTTAGATAGCGCTTACTAAGCAATTTTGCTTATAGATGCATTTTCTTCTTATTGCAGATAAAGGAAAGGAAAAGTTATAGCAAAGGAAGGCGACAAGGAGGTGCGGATGGATGTGTGATGCTTGGACTATAGAAGCCTTGGGACCTAGCATAAGAATTTATTAAGATTGTCATTTATTAAGAATGTATTAGATGAGTCATTTAGTCTTCCGCTGCTAGTTAATTGTATGTTTTGAGTTCTCCAAGAGTTTTAGGAATTTCTATCAACATGTGAACAAGGATAGTTAAGTAAAGTTAGTAGTCCAGTAGCGCTCCACCCTCGCAGACCAGTAGTGAGGAGGGTGGGGTGTTACAAGAGGCCCCCGGCATTGGCATTCTAATGCTTAAGTCAGTCACCGACACGAAGAAGAAGATGGAACAACGATAGCACAAGTGTAAACAGTGAATAATGCGTACCTCCGTTGGTGTACGAACCCCCACTTTATATAATGCCTTGGTGGGTGACGTGCGCGCTTTCCGAGGCATGAGCACATTCTCCCATTGGTCGCAGACACGTTCTCCAAATTGATCCTAGACACATGGTCATAGATACGTTCTCCAATTGGCCATGGACATATGGTCATGGACACGTTTTCCAATTGGCCGTGGGCACATCCTCCGACTTATCGTCGTATGATCCGCTTGTTGACCATGCCTCGTGTCAACGACACTATCTCCCAAAAGGATGTCCTAAGATAGGTCAGCGATCTCGCTGATCGACCGAGCGAGGTAGTCTTTCGACTGGGGACTCCTCTGCTCGGTCGGACTCAGTTGTTCTCCTTTGCAGCGATTGAGTATAGTAAGCTGCCGCCTCCCAATCGGACAAGCGCTACAATCTCCTTGATATTCTGCCGCTTCGTATTGAGTGTCTAGTAATCTTATCATATTATTCCGAATTAGATGGATGGTCAATTCGGACAAACCCGTTGTCGATCGGACATTGTCTGTCTGACTGGTCCTTATGATCGACCTCTACTCAATCTCCGTAGGTGAACCCTTTAACATCCTATCGTTCATCATATTGATTTTAACCTCCACCAAAATAGTTAATCCGTACTAGACAGAATCCTCTTTATCACCGATGAAAGTATAAATCACAAATTAGACAAACTCAATTTGGCACATGATCAAAAGTTTATTAGAGATTGCATTTTGCATGTCCTGACAAAGGAAGCTGCTGCATTGCCACAAGTCCTCTTAAGCAAGCTACCAAATCTCAATTATCTCTCCATCTGACTTCAATCTCTACTAATTTTTTTTCAGGATTTCGTCAACTAACCCAGATCAGTCGACTTCACGTGTGTTAGACATACTCAACCTCCTCCCACGAAGAAAAAGACCACCACCAACGACGCCGCTCCACGGGGACAAGTCCTTGTTGGCCGGTCGTGTGATCCTCATCAACAGCAGCACATGCTTCGCTCCTTGTGGCTGATGCTAGTTTCCATGCACATTAAAAAGGGATGCAGGAGACCTGGATTGAGCATAGTGCCAGCTCAAAATGAATATTCGGTAAACATCATGATCGATAATCAAGAGAGATTGGGTACAAAGTTTCGCCCACCGATGTCATTGGTTTACATGTTTCTGCAAAAAGGCATTTGCCAAATTGCTCAACGTGAGGTTGATAGATCCGGCTGCTGCATACCTTCGGATTATTTCCAGTACCTCTGGTTTCAAGATCTCCTTTTTAGAAGAATGATCGCAAAGATAGTAGAGAGCTCCAAGAGCATAGGACACCTGTTGTTTGCATACAATTAATAAAGAAATTAATCTATTAAAAAGGTCAATCTGTTGTCAAAACTATCAAATTGTCCATCGTAGAGAAGAACAATGAAATAATTGCAGTATGCAGCGAGATGGTTTCCATGACTAAAACTGAACTCATGCATCAAAATATATTGGTGAAACGAATTTTACTCCACAGAAACAATTTATTTGCATGTTAAGTGCGTCTGATGCATGAAATTACACAATAGATAAGACTAAAAGATAATTCTAGGGAAAAATACACTTACAGTGTTTCTAACCGGGCTAGATAAGCACTGTATCACCAAAGGAACTCCATCGCATTGAATGATCAATGCAGCATTTGCTGGATCTGCATTGCACAGTTTGTATCTCTTATACGACAGGTTGAAATTGCATAAAATTCTAGTATTAGTTGGCAAAATCTTGAAATTCTTTGCATTCTGGTTTGTTAAGATCTGTGTTAAAATTGCTTACCAACAGAAGAGTTGCAGATCCCACCAATGCCAAATTCAACAAGTTTTTCATTTGGCTCTGTAATGCAGTCCAGGAATAGTTCCAAAACATTAAGCTGCTTCCACAAATGAATTGACATTAATGATAGAATAAGGTACCATGACAAGTAAATATGCTGATACCGTACCTGGCGCAGAAATTCATAATTGTAAGGATCATAGGCAAAGTTAGCCAAATTGGCCACAATTCTCTCTTTTGATTCTGCAGGATAGGAAGACAAACTTCATCACAAAATGTGTGAAATAATGTAAAAAAAAAATGTGCACACTTTAATTGGCATAGGAAGCACATGCAGCATTCTTTTTTGACTAAAATCAAAACATTCTTGAAACAAATATTTAAAAAAGAAAATTCCTGCAAATTATTGTTTCAACAGTATAATGTAATGCTTTAGTTGATAACTTAGATGTCAAACATTTATTTTCACTAAGGTATGAGTTACTAAACAACAATTAAGGAACTCATCAAGTTATAATCAGTCAAAACCTTGAAGACTTTAGCAACATGGATACTTTTATACAAGATTTTCAGTGACTTGGACGCGCTATATATCAGCTTCCCTGTTTGAATGCATATGATATAGTAAAATAAATGCCAAGCCTGGTACATCTTCACAGGAGAAATTGCAATGACCAAAACAGTATTCCACAGAGCTACCATGGATCAAGACCAACCAGATCCAATGAGATTATAGGAACTTAAGTGTTAGCTATTTTATAAAATCAGCTTCTATACTCCGAGATATTTTACAATTTAATCTATCCATTGTCCTACCACCACAAAGGACTGTAGGTTGAATTTAATTACTAATTGAGAGAATATCTAGTTGAACCGTAAACAAAATTATAGCAGCATACACTTAGGTGGTTGTTTTCAGAGAATCAAGAGATTGTTGTAAAAAGACACGAGTGAATTCCATCTGAAGTCAGCTACATCAATCCTAGTATGCAACTATTGGAATATATATAAAAGCTATGTTACTATTAATTTAAATTATTTTTAGCTATATTAAGCAGAGGTTTTTTATTGCCGTCTACCTCTTACAGCTCAAATCTAATTAATTTAATTTGTCTAACCTCTAATGATCATCTTTAATCATGTTCATATCTTATCATCTATCCCTCTCAAATACTACCTAATTGCTGATAGCATTATTTGTTCTAGTTTTTCCGATAATGTCACATGCCCATCTTAAAATTCTCAATTTTGAGATACTAACTTTTACATCGAAATCAGTTTGATTGATGCACCAATTTTCCAAAATTTCCTTGTAGCCTAATGGGCACACAACAATCGCATAACACTTCAAAAGTTTTTCTCCATTTACTCACTCATTTTTCATCTTATCATTGACATCTCAACCATATCATCTCTGCAAAAAATGGACGTCTGTCTAAAATAGATTCTCAGATCATCCACATCTCCACCCATATCATCTAGGTAAATCAAATATTTATCTAAAATAGATTCTTGGATGCACTGAACATTTAGGATACAAGAGTTGATGGTGAGTATCGGTTATAAATCTATGCATTATTGATGACTTAAAAATACTCAGTAATCAGGTTATTCTAAGCTAATGGAGGAATGCAACAACAACAAGCAGTCTATATGATTACTAAACCTAATTAAATAAACATAGGACAAATTAAGAATTCCAATCAATCCCGACATATTTAGACAAAGTATATGTCCTGGTTACGCGATTGTTGATCAACATAAATAGATAAACAAACTTGTAATAAAAGAGAAATGACCTTCATTTGTTGCCTTCTGGAACTCTGACACAAGCTCCTGTATCAGAAGATGATTTTGAATAAGCAAGATAGCCCAATTCACCTGGCATCATTGATGAGCTAACAAATAGATTAACGAGAGGGGTGCACAGATTACCTGGAGATATTGAGCTCGAGGAGTACCGGACCTCCCTGTCCTCTCCGCCTGTCGCTTGTGATTGGTAAACATTTCTACCGGCGACTCGGATTTGCTCAATCTACCCGAAAGAGTTCTGCAAGATTAGATCAGTCGCTCGGTGAAGAGGCTGACGACTCGAAGAAAGTTAATCTAATGAGAATGCCGTAGAAGCGGTGGAGGATGAGGAGAAGCGAACTCCGGCGAGGAGCGGAAGCATCGGAGAAGAATTAGGGTAACAGTGCAAGCGTTGATGATATAAATTGGCAGATTGGTTAAGGAGAAATCGGATCGGGACTTTTACAGCACGTTACCCGAAACCGAATCGTAGGCCGAGAAATCGAAACGCTACACCGGCCCAGCCCATAGGCCCGGCCCAAATCAGCTTCTTCCAGGTTAACTTAGGGTTCTTCGCGTCCACGGTGGTTCAACTTCGACTCCGTCGCGTGCTCGCCGTGGCTCTTTCCTCATGGCTTCTGCGTTAGCAAACTCCACCGTCACTATCGGCGGAAAGGGTTCCTCCGTCTCGCCTTCGGCCGTATACGCCGTCTCTCGTGGCGTATCCTCCGTCAGTATCGACGCCGCCGCCTTTGAGAAGCTCTCCCAATCCAAGCGGCCTTCTCCGGTGGAACGTGCTCAGGATGATCCTTTGACACCCCTGTTGTTGACTGCGGAGGAGTCTCGCGCTGCCCTCGTCGTTCTTCTCAATAAGCTCGTCCTCTGCGACGCCGCTATCCGCCCCGGCCTTCTGTCTCTCATCGTGGACACGCTAAATCTTGCGTCAGGCCACGAAAGAATCAATTTTTGTTCGGCTTCAGGGTTTGTGACCTCGATCGCCTTCATGAATGCGAGGAATCCTGACGAGATTCTAGTCGGCCGGGAAGAGATTGGTGTTTTCGAGTCTTCGTGTGCTGCATCGGTTGCGATCTGCGCTATCTTGGACTGCTGCTCATCTGCTCTGATGAAGGTCGTTGATGCCGTGGCAGCTTTGTCTTGCGAAGCTGCTCGCGCTGATGTCTCTGCGTTAGATTTATTTAGCTCAGGAGATGGATTCTCCATGAAGGATGAGATCGATGTGGCAAGCGACATGAAGACGTTGCTGTTTGGGTCGAAGCTTGTGGGGCAGAATGATTCGTCGTTCTTCAGTGAGATTACTACCGTCAATGGTAGCTTCAGGGAGGCTGTCAGGTTACTCCATGTCCGAACACGGGTTGAGTTGAACTCCAGTACTAAGGTCAAGAAGTCAAAGGTTATTGCAAATCAAGGAAAAGAGAAAGCTTTTATTGCATCAGTCTTGCCACTAGCAATGTCAATTCAGTCCTTGAGTGAGAGTAGCTTGGGTCGAGCTAAATCTTCTATTAATCTTATCAGTGATAGTAGCTTGCGATCTAAGGTGGTTGAGGTTTTTGAGAAATCGTGCCCGAACTTGGATGGTCTGAGAGATCAATTTCACTCAGTTACAGAAAATGCTGCCTCTGGATCAAATTATGTGCGTGTTCTTCAATCTGTGTATTGTCTTTTGGTTAAATTTAGGGACATTCTTGCTTGGGAAGCAGTTTTGGCTTTGTTTTCCCTAGAAATAGATGACTCGATTGAGAGAGCTCAAGTGGATTCTTTGAAGGACAACAAACCGGATGGAGATATTGCAAAAGGAGAGAAGAAGATTGACAAGAGAAAAAAGAAAACATTAGGCAAAGGGACTTCTTCCATAAGGCAGCTTCTTAGAGACAGTGCTTTGTGCAAACTTTCTACTGAAAATGTTTCAATGTTGGTTGAGTGGGCATCTGATCTGTCAAAATATTTCGATCCCATGGACACTAGACTAGATATTCTATTGTCAAAGGTTAAGGAAATAGTTGAGAGCAATGAAGTCAGGAGACTTCCTAAGATTCCTAAGGTAGTACATTTGAAATTGTTTGGAATTATATATTTTCAACAGTTTGCAGTTGTCCATGCTTACTTAAGCTTGTTGTATCTAGAGTGTCTCTGCATAATTTACTTATTGTTTTTTTCTCAGTTCTTCTTTTCCTTGATTGAATTGTGTTATATCCCATGCTATGCTAGGCCTAATCAATTAGCCACCTGTTTATCAAGGGATGGATTACTGAGTTTTAATCATAAAAGCTTTTATTTAACTTAGAGCAAATTTAGAGTGTCAGTCATATCTGACCAGCAATTTATTGGAATTTTATCGATGAGAAATTGGCAAGTGTGGATTTATATCAGAAGCATGAGTTTCTTTTTCACGATTTTTTTTCTAAAAAGAATCTTGCTATACTCCTCTACAATGCATTGTTGGTTAAATTATTTTTTTCAATGTATTATTTATTCCATCCTGTGATACATGAATAACACCTAATTCAGTAATTCTTCTTTGTCTTTACAATTCAAAATTTCATTCTGGATATGTATAATAGGGGACACGAGATTTTGGGAAGGAACAAATGGCTATTAGAGAGCGTGCTTTCTCCATTATTACAGGTGTTTTTAAGATGCATGGTGCTGTTGCCCTTGATACTCCTGTATTTGAGTTAAGGGAGACTCTCATGGGTAAGTATGGAGAGGATTCGAAGCTGATATATGATCTTGCTGACCAGGTACTTATGAAGATGTTGATTATTTTCTTATCTCGGTTTTTTTCTTCCAATTTATTTATTTGGATATGTTTCCATTAGCTATATTTTCTTCTTTCATAGGGTGGTGAGCTCTGTTCTCTGAGATATGATTTAACTGTTCCATTTGCAAGATACTTGGCCATGAATAATATCAATGCACTGAAACGGTACCAAATAGCTAAAGTATACAGAAGGGATAACCCATCAAAGGGAAGATATCGTGAATTCTATCAATGTGATTTTGATATTGCTGGCCAATATGAAACAATGGAACCTGATTTCGAGGTTATCAAAGTTTTGACTGAACTGTTGGATCAACTTGACATTGGCAGCTATGAGGTATTTGTTTTTCTTCCACTAGATTTCTCAATAGGAACTGGCATTTTGTGAAAATAATCTTGTTTTTTTTTCCTTAAATCATAGGTGAATACAAGAAAGTTGTAATCTAAAGTCTTTGCTGTTCCCAAAGTTATGTCTTTATATTTGCAGATTAAGTTGAATCACCGAAAGTTGCTGGATGGGATGTTGGACATCTGTGGAGTGCCCTCAGAAAAATTTAGAACAGTTTGCTCAAGCATTGATAAATTGGACAAGCAACCATTTGAACAGATTAAAAAGGAATTGGTGAGTAAAGCTTCTGCAGATTCATTGTTATCTTGTTCAAAACCCAAGAGAACCATTCTTCTGTTATGTAAAAAAGTTTTTTTTTTATATTTTTATTTCTAGGTAGAAGAGAAGGGTTTATCGACTGAAATTGCAGATAAGATTGGTTCTTTTGTGAAGAGAAGAGGGCCACCACTTGAAATTCTATCAGAACTGAAAAGAGAGGGTAGTCAATTTTTGGAGAACGCTGGTTCAATTGTTGCACTAAATGAGTTGGAGATTTTATTCAAAGCTCTTGAAAAAGCAAAGTGTTCAAACCGAGTGGTGTTTGACTTGAGCCTTGCAAGAGGCCTTGATTATTATACTGGAGTCATATATGAAGCAGTTTTTAAAGGAGCTACACAGGTAAAATGATGCCTGTATGACCTTAGTGAAAACAGTCGAAACATTTGATGCATAAACAGTCTTTCTTTTCACTGCCTGCTCAAGTAACTGAATGTTTTGTGCTTAATCCATAATTAACTCTGCAGATTCATTTGGATTTAAGAGATTTAGGTCTGAGGAAATGAATAGTTGATAATCCTTTCCCCAATTATACATCTTCACTCAGGGACCTCATTTTTCAACAGCTTGGTTAACAATCATGTCTCAAAGAATTATGATAAGTGGCATGCCTTTAGGCATATATTTTTTTAAAGCTTTTGTTTATTTTGTGGTATAAACCTATGTGGGTGTAAATTCTAACGCATCTGAACTCGCACTCATTTTTTCTTAGATCTCTTCCCACAACCATCTAGATTATCTCGTGTAACAGAGATGAATTAAAGGCATGTCTGATAATTCAAGGAGACTGTTTTTTACTGGTTTTTTTTTTCTGTGCTTTAGGTTGGGTCTATTGCAGCTGGGGGACGATACGATAATCTGGTAGGGATGTTCAGTGGAAAGCAGGTTCCTGCAGTAGGTGTGAGTCTCGGAATCGAGAGAGTCTTTACACTAATGGAGCAACTTGAAAAAGACAGAAATCAGGTATTTTGCTTCTTTTCCTCCCACCTTGGAACCATTCGAAGCTATTTGTCATATTAGTTCTTGGGTGTTGGACAATCAGTCTAATGACCTTTGAATTGCATGCTTATCTTTAGATTGTTCATGTCTTTCTCATTAGTATGTATAGATGCATCATACTTTTTATCTCGTAGTGATCTCAATTTTGTTTTGCAGGTGATTCGTGCCACCGAGACACAAGTTTTGGTGGCCATTCTAGGGAAGGATCTCACACTGGCTGCAGAGATTGTGAGTGAACTGTGGAATGCAAAAATTAAAGCAGAATTCAGCCTCACCAAACGAGTAATGAATCATATTAATCGCGCAAAGCAATCGGGAATACCCTGGATGGTCCTTGTGGGAGAGTCCGAGATAACCAGCGGCATTTATAAGCTAAAGAACATCGAAGCCAACCAAGAGGAGGAGATTCCAAGAGAAAGAATTGTTGAGGAGCTCCGTATAAGGCTCGGTATCATCTGAGAAAGGATCAAGTGATTATAGACAAGGTATAACTAGGAATGAGTAGGCCTTTTGTTTAAGCCTATCCGAGCTCTATTGTAACTTAAAAAAAAAAACAGGTTTGAATGTCGAACATTTGTTTGCATTAGGACCATGGAGAGCTAAGATGATTTCTTCTCTTCCATCCTGTATAATTTTGATTTAAATCTCAATTTAATTACGAAGGTTCTTTATGACATGGATTCATTTCTTCAGTTCTTGTTTGTAGTAACTTCATGTAGCGTTCAAATACTTTTTTTATTATATGTCTACTGATTATATAATCTTACTTTACAATTTTAATAATTATAAAAAAAATATTTATTTATTATACATTATTATCTTTGGTATTTTTCATTTCACATATTCAATTTTCATAATTCTAAAAAGAACATATCACATTTTTAAATGAATGAATTTTTAAGGTTTTCAAGCATTTTGAGAGTTATTTATAAATATTAACTAGTTAGACAGATAAATATCTAAATTTATTTATTAAATTTAATAAATTAATTTAAAGTTATCTATTTGATTAACTTTGTATATATTAAATAAATTCTTACAAATTTTCTTTAATCATTCGATAATTTATCAAAAAACGTATTTAGATTTTTTAAATTTATTAAAAAATACATACTATTTTAGTATTTATCAAAGGACGGACCTTTTTACAGTAATTTTCCTATTCTACTCTCCTGACAAATTTAATTGATTTTCTTTTTCTTTTCGTTGTTATTTCTCTCTTTTCTCTTTTTTACTATGCATACAACGTATCTTCTTTTTTCTGTCCTCTTTTTTATCTTCTTTTCTATTTTCCTTTTTTTTTCAATTTTTTTCTCAAACCTGTTATAGGAGATCGGACCAACGTTGGGGTTGATATCTCTCCATATCAGGCCCAATGTGGGCATGATATGAGGAGATATTAGCCTAACAACAGGAAAAAAAGAAAAAGAAAAGAAAGAAAGAGATATTTAAGTTTTTCAAAACCTTTGGTCCACCACTAGGAATGCCAAAAATAACAATGGAGAGCATATTTAGACTCCTTATAATTTTAGAAATCCACAGGAACTGAAATGGATGCAATCAGAGCTTTCTAGGTTCATCAGTGATTTTGACCGAAATCCATTGATCGACCTAGAGACCTCAGATCGTAGTCATTTCAGGTCCTATGGATTTCTAAAATTACAAGGAGTCCAAATATGCTATCCATTGTTATTTTCAACATTCCTAGTGGTGGACCAGAGGTTTTGAAAAACTTAAATCTCTCTTTCTTTTTTTTTATTGGGCAACGTATGCCTGATATCTCTTCATATCAAGCTCAATGTGGTCCTGATATCTCCCCATATAAGGCCCAATATCAAGCCTAACAACAGAAAAAGAAAAAAGAAAAAAAGAGAGATTTAGGTTTTTCAAAACCTTTGGTCCACCACTAGGAATGCCAAACATTACAATGGAGATTATATTTGGACTCCTTTCAATTTTAGAAATCCACAGGACCTGAAATGACTGCAATATGATGTTTCTAGGTCGATCAACGGGTTTCGGTTAAAATCCACTGATGGACCTAAAGAGCTCCGATTGTACCCATTTCAGTTCATGTGGATTTCTGATATTTCAAGGAATTCAAATATGCTATCTATTATTTATTTCAACTTCTAAAAGATGTTAAAATATAATAAAAAAATCAGTAAAACAATCCCCATACGTTTTAGGTTTTTCAAAACCTCTGGTCCACCACTAGGAATACCGAAAATAACAATGGAAAGCATATTCGTATTAGGACCAAATATGGAGCTAGAGGGGGGGTGAATAGCTCGGTGCGATCTTCGTGCTTGACGTTGCTTGTTTCTTCAAAGATGTGCAGCGGAAATGCAAGAAACAACTACAACAATGCTAACAAAAGGATTTTACTTGGTATCCACCTCACAAGAGGTGACTAATCAAAGGATCCACACACTCACGCACCCTCCACTATGAATAACACTCCTTTATGGTAACTACCAAAGGCGGAGAAGCCCTACAATCTCTCTATACAAGAAGAAAGCAAAAGGAAAAACAAATGCAAGAAATCTTATAGGTTTTACAACCGAAAACCCTAATCCTAGCTTCTCCTTCTTGTTGTGTTCTCGCCTCTTGACTTGGATGTCTCTCCAAGATCCTTCAAGAACTGGCGATCTGAATCTCAAGAGATGTTATGGAGTCGCTGGTGAAGATCGAAGATGAATCGTGTGAGCACTGCTGAAGGAAACGCTCGCCTGCAACTAAATACGACGCCAACGGTCGGATCCCGATCAATTGGATTGCTCCCAATCGATCGGGGAGGCTTTGGATCGATCAACCGATCGATCCAGAGTGCCTCTGTGCTCCCTGGAATAGCCTGGATCGATCAGCTGATCGATCCAGGGCTTATCGCGCACAAACAGCAGCTCCCAATCGATCCACTGATCGATTGGGACCTCTGGATCGATCGACGGATCGATCCAAAGGGGTTCTATTCGTGGGGACTCACCCGATCGATCAGCTGATCGATTGGGCATGATCCAATCGATCGGATGATCGATCCATATCTGCTGGATCAATCGGTTGATCAATCCGGATCTTGGTTTTTGCCCAAAAGCAAGTCCAAATCCCCCTAAACCAACATCCAGTCAACCATGACTTGTTGGTACATAAAACCTAGCATCTGGTCACCCTTGACCAGCTAGGACTCTCTCACCAAGTGTCTGGTCAATCCCTTTGACCCACTTGGATTTTTCTCCTCTTTCCAAGTATTCGGTCAATCCCTTTGACCTACTTGGACTTTCACCAGATGTCTGGTCAACCTTGACCCATCTGGATTTCCCCGTGCCTGGCTTTACTCACCAGGACTTCCCTTCTGCCTAACTTCACTCACTAGGACTTCCTTCTGCCTGGCTTCACTCACCAGGACTTTCACCTAGCTTCACTTACTAGGATTTCCTTCTGCCTGGCTTCACTCACCAGGACTTTCACCTAACTTCACTCACTAGGATTTTCAGTCAAGTATCCAGTCAACTTTGACCTACTTGACTCTCCTTCACAATCTCCCCATATGAACAATTGCACCTGCAATGTTCATGTGTTGTCTACAAGTATTGTCAAACATCGAAACCAAATCATCAATGTTGGTGCAACCTTAGGTCAAGGTTGACCTGGTTGACCCGACTCGAGTTGACCTGACTTGAGTTGTATTTTGATGTTTGACAAGAACAAAAGAGTTGTATTTTGATGGGAGATTGTGGGTGCAACCTTTGGTCAAAGTTGACCTGGTTGACCCAAGGTGAGTTGGCCTGACTCGGAAAAGTCCAAGCAGGGGGTTTGGCACGGGAAAAGTCCAAGCGGGGAGCTTGGCACGGGAGAAAGTCCAAGTATGGAGACTTGGCACGGAGAAGTCCAAGTATGGGAACTTGGCAAGTGGAAGTCGGAGAGGGCTCGGTAGCTCGTTCTCCGAACTGTGGTCAGAGAGGGCTTGGTAGCTCGTTCTTTGGACCGGAAGTGGGAAAGTCCTGGTGAGTGAAGCCAGGCAATTGTGAAAACCCTAATGAGTGAAGCTAGGTGAAAGTCCTGGTGAGTGAAGCCAGGCAGTGGGAAAGTCCTGGTGAGTGAAGCCAGGCAGTTGGAAAGTCCCGGTGAGTGGGCAGATTGGAAATCCTGGTGAGTGAAGCCAGGTGAAAACCCTAGTGAGTGAAGCTAGGTGAAAGTCCTGGTGAGTGAAGCCGGGCAAGGGAAAATCCAGATGGATCAAGGGTGATCGGACATCTGGTGTTGAGAAGGTCAAGTAGGTCAAGGGAGTGACCGGATACTTGACACGAAGAGAAAAGTCCAAGTGGGTCAAAGGGATTGACCGGACACTTGGTGGGGAGTCTTAGCAGGTCAAGGGAGTGACCGGATGCTAAGCATGATGTACCAACAGGTCAAGGTTGACCGGATGTTGGTTTGGAAGGCTTGGGACTTGGTTTGGGCGAAAACCAAGCTCTGGATCGATCAGTGGATCGATCCAGTGATACACTGGGTATCTGGATCGGTCTGGTGACCGATCAGTAACCACACAGTGAGCTTCTGTGTGTTATCTGATCGGACTGAAGACCGATCAGTGATCGATCAGTAGCATACAGTGAAGTTCTTGATCGGTCTGCAGACCGATCAGGAGACGATCAGAAGGAGGCAAAGGCCCTGATCGGTCATGGGACCGATCAGGGAAGGACCTGATCGGTCACCATGACCGATCAGGGGAGGGCCTGATCGGTCTTGTGACCGATCAGGACCCTTGTGGACCGATCAGGATGAAGCCTGATCGGTCCACATCCTAGTCGTTGCGTAGCAACGGCTAGTTTCTGTTGTGTCTTCTTCGCAGGTTATAAAAGGGGTTGAGGAGCTACTGTTCTTTCTTCCTCTACTTCTTCTTCCTCCTCGAGCTGCTGTTCTTCTTCACTGCTGTGATTTGAGCTTTGCTGAGCTCGCTTCTGCTTGAAGCTTCGTGTGAGCTTCATCGGCTGGGTTCCTGCTGTTGTAGGCGTCGTTTGAAGCTGCTGCTTCATCCAGTCGACAAGAAGGCAAGCTAGGACTATTACATTTTTGTATTGTACTTAGTTTCTTGCTGTATTTTTGTACTCCTGTTTATCTTGCTGTTGCAAGACATTGTGGCGAGGTTTCTCCACCCAGAAGGAGTGATTATTAGCCGGGTTTCCGGGGACTCATCCACCGACGGATTGATAGGCTTCGTCCACCTTACGGACACGCCGAGGAGTAGGAGTTTCATCTCCGAACCTCGTTACATCCATCGAGTTTGAGGTTTGTCTTTTTCCTTTACGTTTCTATTTAGTTATTTCCGCTGCGCTAACCCTAATTGTAGGAAGAAACGCGAAGAATTTGGGGCGGCTATTCACACCCCCCCTCTAGCCGCGATCATCGATCCTAACAAGTGGTATCAGAGCGAGGTCGCTCTTCGCCGGATTAACACCCGAGGGAGCACAAGCTAGAGATGGATCAACTCGGAGAGGACATCATGATTCCACCCTTCTACGATCGCGACGACTTCGCATTTTGGAAGGTAAGAATGAAATATTTTCTTATGACTAATCTTGAGAATTGGAGGTGTGTGCAAGTAGGTTTCACTCCTCCGGAGGATGAAGAAGGAAAACCTCTCAAGAAGAAGGGGTGGACGAAGGAGCAAATCCACCAATCAACCATCAACGATGAGGTAACGAAAATCATTGAATTTTCTTTACCTAATGATGTTTTGTGTAGGATAGGTGGATATAACGATGCCAAGGAGTTGTGGAATAACTTGGCAAAGCTCTATGAGGAGAACTCCATTTCAAGTCATGAAGAAGAGTCAAGTGAGCCAAGTAGCTCACATCATGGAGAAGAGGAATTAGAAGTTGAGGGCTACTCAACATTTAAGGAAGAAGAGGAGGAGAGTTCTTCTTCAAGAATGGAGCAAGAGGAAGAAGCTTCTACCTCCGGAAGGGATGAAGGAGAGAGCGTTCATCCATCCTCAACTCTAGGTAACTCAAGCCATTTAGTTTCTAGCAAATTACACATAATGTGCTTTGAGTGTAGGGAATTTGGACATTACAAGAGTAAATGTCCAAAGAGGGTTAGGAAGACTCCACCGGCGCCAAAGATCAAGGAAGCCGGAGTTCCAACACGCAAGGGCAAGGAGCACGTGGTGTGCTTCCAATGCAAGCGAAGGGGACATTATCGGAGCCAATGTCCGAAGGGGAGGCAATCTCACAAGGACAAAAGATCGAGCACATGTATAGGGGGAGCTAGGGCAAACCCTAAGGTAATCTCTAAGGCACATTCTTGCAATACTAGTAGGATGCATGCTAGTAGCCTTATTGCTATTGTCAAGAATGATAAGCATGTTAATTATAGAAATCGATACACATGCTTAGGAGCCAAACATGTTAACCTAGATAAGGATAACTCTAGAAATGTCAACCCTAGGATTAACTCATCTAAGATTAAGGGAAACCTAGGTAGGAATCCCAAAACTACTCGACATATGCCTAGGAGTACCTCAAGGAACAATGACAAACTAAAACTTGAGGTATTAGAGAAGGAGAATCAAGTCTTGAGGTCAAGACTTGATACTTTGAAAAAGGCTCTTAAGAACTTGGAGAAGTCATCTCTAGGGTTTAAGGGTCAAAAACCAATGTCCAAAGACAAGAAATGTTTGGGTCACAAACCTAAGTCCCAAATGGTCAAGCCCACTTATCACAATGTTCCATTCGATTATGGAACAAAATCTAGGGCTAGGAAGACCATCACCAAGGTCACAAGGGGAGTCATCCCTAGAGTTGATCTTGATGAGTCCCAAATGACCAAGGCTTCAAAGCCTAGGAGGGTCATTAGGAGGGTTGCTAGGGAAGTCATCCCTAGTGAATACTTAGTGAACCCAATGAGCTCCAATAGGTATTGGGTTCCTAGGAGCGTAATTTCATCACGCTAGATGAGTTAGGGTGTGCCAACCTTACTTGAATAGGTAGTTAACCTAATCATGGCAAAAGGTGGCACTTTAGGAATTTTCAAGGTGCAATCAAGCCTTGAAAATGAAAGTGAAAATTATTCCTAAGGTGATTAGAATGTGTCAATCAAATTTGAGGAGTTGTCTAGAGTCAATCTAATTGGCACATAGTGATCTAAACATCTTTGGTATATGATTTGAGGTCTATCACACTTAGGAATTTATGGCAAAATGATCGAAATTATCAAAAATGACAACTAAGGCTAGAATTAGGTATTTTCTATACCTTTATGTGCTATTTGCCATATATTGTTTGTCATATGCCATGTCATGACATCATATTTAATTTATGATCATTTGAAATGTCATGATAATGCTTAGGTTATGCTTTATTTAAGTTTTATACTTTATGCCATGACATCATGACATTGACACATGTTATTATGTATGATATCATTTTATGTCATGTCATCATTTCTTGCATTTATAATCAATGAAATTGATTTAAGGTTAAAAACACAATTTGATATGGAGATCAAATTGATGTTTAGAAAATGCATGGGACCTTAGTCTAAGATAACCTAAACCCATATCTCACATCAAAATTGACTTGGATGTGTTTGATACACCTTAGATGTGTGTGAGATATTAGGATTGTGAGTTAGGATCAAGGTGCATAGTTCTTGTACCTAGATGAGCCTAATTCGAAATTGGGGATCATAGGGAAAGCTTATGTACAAGTCATGTACATTTAGCCCAAAGATTGTGGTCCTAAATTAAATGGTTTAAAATCATTTCAAAATTGATTTTAAAAACCTTGATGAAGCTTTTCTAGTGATAGCATTCATCATTGAGCAAAGTGATACAAAGATGAGTTAACTTTGAGCTATTTCAAAGACTTTTGAACTTTGTATCAAGATTTGAAAATGAAACTTATTTTCATAGAAAACTATTTTTCCATGATAGTATATGTTATGAGGAATGTATCCTCAAAATTTCACAATTTTTGAAATTTTCTGTAATTTTCTAGAGGTTTCTGAATTTCGTGGAGAGAAATCAGAACTTATCAGACCTTTATCAGGTTTGTGGACCGATCAGAAGGGTTTCTGATCGGTCCAAGGGAGCCTGGATCGGTCACTGTGACCGATCCAGGGAAGACCTGATCGGTCTGGTGACCGATCAGGGCGTGCCAGTTTCGACTGTGCTGTCTGAAATTTCAGCAATGAAGTTGGTGTTTTGGATTTCTAAAGGGTTGAAACTCTCCAAGACATTGTTGGTGCAATGGTCAAGGGGGAGTTGACCTTTAGGGGGAGCTTTACCTATTAGTCAAGGGGGAGTTGACTTTTAGGGGGAGTTTTTACTCCTAAAAGACTTAAGTGATATGGGATTATCACTAAGTTAATTGTTGACTCTAGTGTCAAGGGGGAAATTAAGGGTTTCAATGAAAGGTATGAGACTTTCATTAGGAAGAAACTCTTGACCTTGATTCACTCCTTTTGATGTGTGTCAAAAAGGGGAAGAATGTCTAGAGAATGTTCAAGGAAGAACATTGGAGTTAGTGGGAGAGTTTGTTGATCACGACGAGTGAAGTTGTGAACAACGATAACTTACTCTTCAGGGGGAGAGTTTGTTGATGTGTGCCAATAGGGGGAGAATGAAGGGTTTAAGTTAGGCCTTCATTATCTAAGAAGGAGGTTGCCTTCTTAGAAGGAGAATGTAAGGTTGTAACTTATGTTTCATTACCTAGTGGCATGAGGAAAGTTGAGGCTATTGGATTAGCCTAACTTAAAGGTATTGTCAAACATCAAAAAGGGGGAGATTGTTGGTGCAACCTTAGGTCAAGGTTGACCTGGTTGACCCGACTCGAGTTGACCTGACTCGAGTTGTATTTTGATGTTTGACAAGAACAAAAGAGTTGTATTTTGATGGGAGATTGTGGGTGCAACCTTTGGTCAAAGTTGACCTGGTTGACCCAAGGTGAGTTGACCTGACTCGGAAAAGTCCAAGCAGGGGGTTTGGCACGGGAAAAGTCCAAGCGGGGAGCTTGGCACGGGAGAAAGTCCAAGTATGGATACTTGGCACGGAGAAGTCCAAGTATGGGAACTTGGCAAGTGGAAGTCGGAGAGGGCTCGATAGCTCGTTCTCCGAACTGTGGTCAGAGAGGGCTCGGTAGCTCGTTCTCTGGACCGGAAGTGGGAAAGTCCTGGTGAGTGAAGCCAGGCAATTGTGAAAACCCTAATGAGTGAAGCTAGGTGAAAGTCCTGGTGAGTGAAGCCAGTCAGTGGGAAAGTCCTGGTGAGTGAAGCCAGGCAGTTGGAAAGTCCTGGTGAGTGAAGCCGGGCAGATTGGAAATCCTGGTGAGTGAAGCCAGGTGAAAACCCTAGTGAGTGAAGCTAGGTGAAAGTCCTGGTGAGTGAAGCCGGGCAAGGGAAAATCCAGATGGATCAAGGGTGATCGGACATCTGGTGTTGAGAAGGTCAAGTAGGTCAAGGGAGTGATCGGATACTTGACACGAAGAGAAAAGTCCAAGTGGGTCAAAGGGATTGATCGGACACTTGGTGGGGAGTCTTAGTAGGTCAAGGGAGTGACCGGATGCTAAGCATGATGTACCAACAGGTCAAGGTTGACCGGATGTTGGTTTGGAAGGCTTGGGACTTGGTTTGGGCGAAAACCAAGCTCTGGATCGATCAGTGGATCGATCCAGTGATACACTGGTATCAGTAACCACACAGTGAGCTTCTGTGTGTTATCTGATCGGACTGAAAACCGATCAGTGATCGATCAGTAGCATACAGTGAAGTTCCTGATCGGTCTGCAGACCGATCAGGAGACGATCAGAAGGAGGGAAAGGCCCTGATCGATCATGGGACCGATCAGGGAAGGACCTGATCGGTCACCATGACCGATCAGGGGAGGGCCTGATCGGTCTTGTGACCGATCAGGACCCTTGTGGACCGATCAGGATGAAGCCTGATCGGTCCACATCCTAGTCGTTGCGTAGCAACGGCTAGTTTCTGTTGTGTCTTCTTCGCAGGTTATAAAAGGGGTTGAGGAGCTACTGTTCTTTCTTCCTCTACTTCTTCTTCCTCCTCGAGCTGCTGTTCTTCTTCACTGCTGTGATTTGAGCTTTGCTGAGCTCGCTTCTGCTTGAAGCTTCGTGTGAGCTTCATCGGCTGGGTTCCTGCTGTTGTAGGCGTCGTTTGAAGCTGCTGCTTCATCCAGTCGACAAGAAGGCAAGCTAGGGTTATTACATTTTTGTATTGTACTTAGTTTCTTGCTGTATTCTTGTACTCCTGTTTATCTTGCTGTTGCAAGACATTGTGGCGAGGTTTCTCCACCCAGAAGGAGTGATTATTAGCCGGGTTTCCGGGGACTCATCCACCGACGGATTGATAGGCTTCGTCCACCTTACGGACACGCCGAGGAGTAGGAGTTTCATCTCCGAACCTCGTTACATCCATCGAGTTTGAGGTTTGTCTTTTTCCTTTACGTTTCTATTTAGTTATTTCCGCTGCGCTAACCCTAATCGTAGGAAGAAACGCGAAGAATTTGGGGCGGCTATTCACACCCCCCCTCTAGCCGCGATCATCGATCCTAACAATCAAGACTCGAGCTTGACTCACTTCAAGCCTAGTCAAACAGGTCAACCTTGACCTAGGGAATATTGCACCAACAATCTCTTCCTTTTTGATGTTTGACAATACCACATGTTAAGTTAGGAAATTAGGCTAATCTCATAGCCTCAACTCCCTTCATGCCAATATCTGAATGATGGTTCCCTCTATTCTTCTCCTTTTCTAGAGGGCCAACTCCCCCTTTAGGTATTGAAGGCCTAACTTAACTATGCATTCTCCCTCTATTGGCACACATCATAAACATGCCCCCATCTTTGGGCACACATCAACCACAACCTCTCCCCCTGAAGAGTTGTTTATCGTTGTTCACAACTTCACTCGTTGTGATCAACACGATAATAAAGATCTCATACCCTTCATTATCATCAATGCTCGCCCTTGAGCATTAACCACTTGAATAACCCAAATGAAGGTCCCATACCCTTCATTTTTTATCAAATGCTCATCTATGAGCAAATTCCACTTAAACAATGAGGATATCCACTCCCCATTAATTTCAATGCCCAACCTTGAGCATTTTCTCTAAAAGAAGGTTAACCACCTCCCAAGGTGTATGAAAAATAATTTTCATGTCCTTAAAGAGTAACTCCCCCTAAAGACATGGTCGTACCTTCTGTCATTGCACCAACAATGACTTGGAATCCCTAAATATTTAGGAAACCCAAATTTAGAAGTTTTGAGGTTCAAAAAAGTCAATAATGAAGTCAAACCTCAACCTAACCCTCTACTTAGTCTTCCTTAACCAATCCATCCTTGTTTTCATCATGAAAACTCCCCCTAAAGGTATACAAATGTTTTTGAGAGGTTAGGAATGGTTACATAGACCAAAAATGCTGACAATAAGCTTTCCCAGCCAAAATCAGCATCCCCAATCGATTGGAGTTGGGTCCCAATCGATTGAACCTGCTTGAATTGATCCACTGATCGATTCAGCTAGTGTGGATCGATCGGTGGATCGATCCAGTGAGCTTCTGTTCGCGAGAAGCTCACTCTCAATCGATCGTCTGATCGATTGAGACCCTTCAATCGATCGGGTGATCGATTGAAGGTCTGAAGTTGCTGAAATTTCATTTCAGTCAACTTCAGAAACCCCTAGAAAATTCTACAAAATTCCAAAAATCATGAAAATTATTGTAGACATTATTTAGGATATATATTATCATGGAAAAATAGTTTTCTAAGAAAATACTTCATATTTTCAAAGATTGATACAAACTTGGAAACTTTTAAAAACTTTAGTGTTTTTCTTCCAAGTTTGTGTCTAACTATTCAATGATGATTACTATCAAAAGATAGCCTTCACAAAGGTTTTCCAAAAATATTTTAAAACCATTTTCAAAACCAATATCCAACCATATTTTTTGGGCTCAATGCACATGACTTGTAAATTAGCTTTCCCAATGATTGAAAAACACATAACTATGTGTTTTGATGAACTTAAAAACTCAAAAGAATGTACTAAATCAACATCTTGAGTTTGGTTCATCATCCTATCATCTCACTTGTATTTAATGTGTACGAAACCACATACAAGTCACCTTATAGTTCTTTAGTGAGATGTAAACTTTGGTTTTGCCCTAATCTAGTGGTCATGCATATCTATCTAGGCATTTTGAGGTTATGAACATCCACCAAGGATGTTACTTGTTAATGGATGCCATTTGTCCTTAATTTGAAAGTAATTAAACATGATGCATGATGATGTTATGGCATGCATCAAAGATAAATAATTCTCAAAAGACAATTTCCTATAACTACATGATGTATGTATGACATGACATGGTATTTTTATATTTTTCATAATAAAACATGAATGCAAAACATGATGTCATGGCATATTATGAACAAACAAAGCATGACAAATTAGTATAAATAGAATACCTAGATTAACTATCTAAGTATCCTTAAACCTTAGCTAATCTTAAATTTAAACCCTAGATTGCCCAATATTTCCCAAGAAAATGTCAAACCCCAACTTGATATTTCTTTAACTCTTAATTAATTTGTGCCAGTTAAGATTTTGCATATTCCTCAAATCTTTGGCACAATTTACTCTTACCACAAGAGTAATCACTTTAAATTAAGGTCCGGATTGCCTTTAATCTCTTAAGAACATACCAAACTCCCAACTTGGTAGTTCTTATGATTTTCCTAAATTGTGCCAATTAAGATTAAAATCACTATTTCCAAAATTTGGCACATTTTACTCTTCCAAGGAGTAAATGATATATCTATTTCATTTTCAAAGGTTAATAATAACCTTGAAAATGCTCCTTGAGTGTCAACTTCAACATGATTAGGTTAACTACCCTTTCACTTAGAGTTGACACTCTCTAACTCATCTATGGGGCAGAGAAGATGCTCATAGGAACCCAAAACCTATTGGTGCTCCTTGGATGCTCTAGGTACTCATTAGGGATAACCTCCCTAGATACCTTCCTAGTGACCTTGTTTGGCTTCTTAGAAGCCTTTGTCACATTTTCTAGGTCAACCCTAGGAATTGCTTCCCTTGTGACCTTCTTTATGACTTTCTTGGACTTCTTAGAAGTCTTAGTCACATTTGTTGCAAAAATACTCTTAGGGATGACCTCCCTAGTATTCTTTACTTGACCACTAGACCTAGGGTTTGTTCCATAACTATATGGAATTCTATGATAAGTAGGTATATCATTTTTGGTTTTAGGTTTGTATCCCAAACCTCTATGACCCTTGGATGACCATTGTTGTCCTAAACCTAGATTTTTGACTCTTGGACCCTTGTGTCATATTTGTTATTTTTCGAAGAGTCCTCTCTAATTTGTCAAGTTTTGACCTCAAGACTTGATTTTCCTTCCATAATTCTTCACCCTTAGGTTTTTCACTAAAACCTTGATTTTTCTTCTTCTTAGGCAAATACCTAGAATCCTTAGGGTTCTTGCCTAAATTCCTATCTACCTTTCTAGGCCTAGATTGAGAGGTTTTAGCATGATAAGCTACATGATTTTCCTTAATCTTATCATGCCTTCTATTTTCATAGTAAATAGCATTAAAATGATATAGATTAGAACTATTATGCTTTTTTACCATTATTAAAGGGGGTAGGTTCAATGAACGATACCTTCCTTTTTACCTTGGAGGCTCCCCCTTGAATTGTGCTTCCTCCTTGAGCCTTGACCACCTTCTTCCCCTTAGGGCATTGACTTCGGTAATGCCCCTTTTGATTGCAAGAGAATCACACAATGCGCTCCTTGCTCTTCTTTATTCTGGGAATGGTCTCCTTAGGCTTCTCCTTGCCCTTTTGTGCCACTTGACCCTTCTTATTGACTAATTTAGGGCATTTGCTCTTGTAATGCCCATGTTCCCTACATTCAAAGCATATGATATGATTTTTATTATTAAATGAACTATTTATACCTTCTTGTGTAGGGGTGGCTTCTTCTCCTTTGGATCCAGATGCGGAGGCTTCCTCTTGATCCGATGATGATTCTCCTCCAATAGATATGTCTTGATTTGTGGAGGTGGAAGCTTCTTCATCCTCTTCTCTTCTTGACCCGGATGTGGAGACTTCTCCTTCTACTTGATCCGGTGTCACCAAAAGTTGCTCCCCCTCAATCCTAGAGGTGGAGATTTCTTCATCTTCATCTTGTACATGGAACAAGGAGTATGCTCCCTCCTTGCCCTCTTCATTGCATCCCTTTAAAGATGAAGCTTCTTCTTGGACTTCTTCTTCGGAAGTTGAGTATCTCTCAACTTCGGAGTCCTCCTCTTGGTCTTGCTCCAATGAGTCGCCCTCTTTGAATTCCTCTTGATTCGGTACAGTGGAGGGGATCTCATGGATTGATGCCAATTTGCTCCAAAGCTCCTTGGCATCCTTGAACTCTCCAATTTTTCCAAGAATGTGGCTAGGCAATATATTGACCAAAAGCTTGGTCATTTTATCATTAGCATCACATCTTTAGATTTGCTCTTGGCTCCATTTGCTTTTCTTGAGGACTTTGCCCTTTGAATTTCTTGGAGCCTCGAAACCTTCCATTAGAGCAAACCATTGCTCTATCTCCACCATTAAGAAGTTTTCGATCCTTGATTTCCAAAGATCGAAGCTTGTAGATGTGCACGGTGGAGCCACCCTTGTGTCAAATCCAAGTCCATCTTGGAATTGCATCTTGAAGTTGAGCTTCTTCAATTCTTTGACTTTGATGAAATAGCTCCAACTTCTTCACTCTCTAGCTTTGCTTGTTTTGTTTGCCCCTTCCGGCGATGATTCCGGTGAAAAGCAACCTCGCTCTGATACCACTTGTTGTGACCAAATATGGAGCTAGAGGGGGGGGTGAATAGCTCGGTGCGATCTTCGTGCTTGACGTTGCTTGTTTCTTCAAAAATGTGCAGCGGAAATACAAGAAACAACTACAACAATGCTAACAAAAGGATTTTATTTGGTATCCACCTCACAAGAGGTGACTAATCCAAGGATCCACACATTCACGCACCCTCCACTATGAATAACACTCCTTTATGGTAACTACCAAAGGCGGAGAAGCCCTGCAATCTCTCTATACAAGAAGAAAGGAAAGGGAAAAACAAATACAAGAAATCTTACAGGTTTTACAACCGAAAATCCTAACCCTAGCTTCTCCTTCTTGTTGTGTTCTCACCTCTTGACTTGGATGCCTCTCCAAGATCCTTCAAGAACTGGCGATCTGAACCTCAAGAGATGTTGTGGAGTCGCTAATGAAGATCGAAGATGAATCGTGTGAGCACTGCTGAAGGAAACGCTCGCCTGCAGCTAAATACAACGCCAACGGTCGGATCCCGATCGATTGGATTGCTCCCAATCGATCGGGGAGACTTTGGATCGATCAACCGATCGATCCAGAGTGCCTCTGTGCTCTCTGGAATAGCCTGGATCGATCGGCTAATCGATCCAGGGCTTATCGCGCACAAACAACAGCTCCCAATCGATCCACTGATCGATTGGGACCTCTGGATCGATCCACGGATCGATCCAAAGGGGTTCTGTTCGTGGGGACTCACCCGATCGATCAGCTGATCGATTGGGCATGATCCAATCGATCGGCTGATCGATCCATATCTGCTGGATCAATCGGTTGATCAATCCGGATCTTGGTTTTTGCCCAAAAGCAAGTCCAAATCCCCCTAAACCAACATCCAGTCAACCATGACTTGTTGGTACATAAAACCTAGCATCCGGTCACCCTTGACCAGCTAGGACTCTCTCACCAAGTGTCTGGTCAATCCCTTTGACCCACTTGGATTTTTCTCCTCTTTCCAAGTATTCGGTCAATCCCTTTGACCTACTTGGACTTTCACCAGATGTCTGGTCAACCTTGACCCATCTGGATTTCCCCGTGCCTGGCTTCACTCACCAGGACTTCCCTTTTGCCTAACTTCACTCACTAGGACTTCCTTCTGCCTGGCTTCACTCACCAAGACTTTCACCTAGCTTCACTTACTAGGATTTTCTTCTGCCTGGCTTCACTCACCAGGACTTTCACCTAGCTTCACTTACTAGGATTTTCAGTCAAGTATCCAGTCAACCTTGACCTACTTGACTCTCCTTCACAATCTCCCCATATGAACAATTGCACCTGCAATGTTCATGTGTTGTCTACAAGTATTGTCAAACATCGAAACCGAATCATCAAGACTCGAGCTTGACTCACTTCAAGCCTAGTCAAACAGGTCAACCTTGACCTAGGGAATATACACCAACAATTCGGACTCCTTGCAGTTTTAGAAATCCACAAGACCTGAAATGAGTGCAATCGGAGTTCTCTACGTCCATCAGTGGACAGTGAATTTTGACAGAAATCCACTGATGGACCTAGAGACCTCAGATTGTAGTCATTTCAAGTTTTGTAGATTTCTAAAATTGCAAGGAGTCCAAATATACTCTCCATTGTTATTTTCGACATTCTTAGTGGTAGACCAGAGGTTTTAAAAACCTAAATCTTTATTTTTTTCCCTTTTTCTTTTTTTTTTATTATTGGGCCTGATATGAAGAGATATCAAGCCCAACATGGGGCTGATATCTCTTCATATCAGGGCAAATGTGGCCCTGAAATCTCCCCATATCTGGCCTAACAATAGAAAAAAAGAAAAAGATATTTAAGTTTTTCAAAACCTTTGGTCCATCACTAGGAATGTCAAAAATAACAATGGATTGTATGTTTGGACTTCTTACAATTTTAGAAATCTACAAGACTTGAAATGGCTGCAATCTGAGGTCTCTAGGTCGATCAGTGAGTTTTGGTCAAAACTCATTGATGGACTTAGAGATCTCTGATTGCACCCATTTCAGTTCATGTGGATTTATCATGTTGCAAGAATTTCAAATATGCTATCTATTATTTATTTCAACTTCTAAAAGATGTTAAAATATAATAAAAAAATCAACAAAACAAATCCGGCCTGATATGATTCATATCAGGTCCACACATGAGAATTTTTGTCAATTCATCATTATTACAATTTTACACCTCCGTAGAAGCTGAAATAAATAATGGATGAGTCTCTTAATTTATGGGGTTACAAAGAATTAAAATATGTTATCTATTGATTATTTCGACTTCTCTAGATGTATTCTAATATTATTAAAAAATCAACTAAACTCTAAATTTTGTAAGCCTGATATGATTTATATATTAGGCTTATGTTATGCATGATGCACTCATGAAAAAAAAAAAAAAGGAAAGAGAAAGAGTACAGAGAAAAAAATAGATTGATTGTATTGATAAGAAAAAGTAAATAAAAAAGAGATAGAAGGATAAAATAAAAAATATATTTAAAAAAATACGTTCTTTCATAAATATCAAAATAATCCTTTCTAGATCTCGCCTTTGGTAAATTGGCGCAGGTAAATTGCCGTTTATGGTTGCCCAATTTTCTACTCAAAATGTAACTTATAAATTAAATGAAACTGCTTTCCGACGAGAGCAAAATAGAAATCGAAACGGATTCGTTCGAGTCATACCACAAGAATCGCTCTTCGGATAGCATCAAAACCACGCTCCAGAAGTCTTCTTCTCCGCTTCGATCGCCGCCAAACCACGGATTCTCCCTGTACTGATCTCCAAACCCTCGATCATCCTCTTTGGATTTTTTGTTGTTTTTTTCTCTCTCTTGTGTTTGTGGTTTTTGATCGAGATTCTGTAAGAAGGGTTGGTCATGGATCGAGGTCGGAAGCGCGAGGCCGCCGACGACCTCCCTGCGGACAAGCGCGCGTGCAGCTCGTCTGACCACCGGCTCTGCTCCTCCGCCGCCTCCCCGCCCCCGCTGCCTCCGGACAGCGAGATGGAGTCTTCCTCATCCGGGAGGTCCGACCGCGGCGGGGACTCCGGCCACGGGTCCTACGACTCCGAGAACTAAGCCGCGGGTTACGACTCGCGCTCCGACATGGGGAGGCTGCACAAGGTCTTGGTCGGCCTTGCCGACGACGGCTTGGAGGGATCCGCGCAGCTCTCAGCGCTGACCGAGCTCTGCGAGGTGCTCTCCTTCTGCATGGAGGATGCAATGGAGTACTTCCCCGTAGAGAGCACCGTGCCGCCGCCGCTTGTGAAGCTTGTCGGGCATGAGAATGACATTATGATTATCTTACTGAAGAAACTGCAGAATGCATTGTCTTCTTTGGATAACTTTCCTGTTTAAGGCAAGAAACACTTATGCAGATATCCCTGCTAGGAGCTGGACCATGAATCCTTGCTTAAGAGTTCACTTTGTTTGTGAAAAAAGAAGATTCAAACTTGTCTGACTATAACAATGTTCTAAGTGTTGATATTTTTTCATCCTTAGATGTTTTAGAAGGATATCTCTTGCCTAAAGTTAGTGAAAACAAGAATGCTAATCTGACAGAATCTATGGATAACAATATCAGCAAACTAAAACTCACTTCTTCGAGGTTAAATCATGCTTCAGAAGGGATTTCTATAGAGACACACACAAACATCTCTAATGACACATGTATTTCCAACTCTTCAGAGGTACAGTTTGCTAACTTTATTCTTTTTACCTATCTTATTTTTCATGAAAGAACTTAGTATAATTTGCATTTCTGTATCTATAACAATACATATGATCTAATAACAATCATTCAAATTCAATAGAAATAAGATATCAAGTGCTTTGGATGAACCCTTTTCTTGCAGTTGCCTACAAAGACACATTTATGATCATTCATTCTATTTCAATGGAAATAAGATTAGTGCTGTAGATGAACCCTTTTCTCATAGTTGCTTAAATTTTCTTCCACTTAGGTAATTAGAAGTCAAGAACAACTTTTACCAACAGAGACTAGCACACTACAGATATCTGGTAAGCTTTCAAGGATAGAAAAACTACCTTCTTCGATAAACATATTTGATATGCCTTTTTTACATGTTGCTCTTCAGGTATGAAAGCTGCTCCAGAAATGACCACAGCAACATCTCCAAGCATAGAAGCAAAGAAAAAGTTAACTTTTAGCATAAGTGGATGGGAATCGAGCAGGCCTAATGCATCCAGCGCCGGAGCCGGAGCCGGAGCCGGAGCCGGAGCCGGAGCTAGATCAATTTCCCCCTCTTTCTATCCCAAGATTTGTTGCTCAGGAGACGTTGTCCCTGTTGTCTAAGGCTTCATATGCAGAAGCTCTGAAGCCGGCGTCGCTGCGGGCAGCGAAGAAAAGTTTCGATGAAGTGGCGGAGGACTACAAACGAGCCACAACCTACAATAACAAACTTGCTATATTCTACACAGAGGAAAAGGTTTCTGGTATGTCTAATGCCTTTTGTTTTGCTCTTATTGGGAAATTTTCAGGGTCGAGACCAAATGAGGCGACGATTATTCAATCCTTTGCGAATCTAGGGCTGTCCAGTTTCTACAATATCAGGTTTCTGAGGTTTGGGTATGTGTTCATCCACCTATCATCAATTGAGTATATGGCTAGGATCTGGACTAGGGGGATTTGGTATATAGGGGGCGTTCCTATGAGGATCTTTAAGTGGTCGCTAAAGTTCACCTATGAAAAAAAAAAAATGTGGAGCTGCCACATCAATGACCTCCCTAGAGCCGGTCCCACGGATATGGAGAGAGGTAAATGCAGGTACACGACTGAAAGCGCATAACTGGGATGCTAACCCCAAGCAATGACACCCCGAGGATCTAACCCTGGACCTCTCGGCCATGAAACCATGCGCCCCCAGCTGTGCTACGCCTTGGGGACAACTAAAGTTCACCTATGAGGTCAAATCCTCTGTGGTTCCGATCGGGATCCAGCTCCTCGATCCTCCCATACATATGTTCTGCAAAAAGGGGTTGTTTGCAGCTGCGAATATTGTTGGAAGGTCTCTGAAAGTTGATGAAGCTATAGCGGATGGCTCTAGGCTGACAATGGCAAGAGTTTGTGTAGAGATCGATCTTTTGAAACCAAAGATTGAAGATTTCTGGATTGGTATAGGAGAGGACAGGAGATTGCAAAAGGTGATCTATGAACGCCAACCTAAATACTGTCTACACTGCCAGCATTTAGGACATTCAGTTGAGGAATGTTATGGTAATGGTTATCACCCAAATCTAGCTTGGGGTGTTGGGAAACAGAACTCTGCTACTGTGGGGGAAGATCCCATGGATTTGAAGGACAAACATCTGGAAGGTATACCTAGAGAGGGTGTAGAAGCTCATCCAGGGGTTTCTCAGGTAGTGTCTTTGATAGCTAGAGTAGGGAAACAAGTATGGATTCCAAGGGAAAAATCTGTTTTAGCTCTAGAGGTTGGGTCAGTGGAGGGTTTTGCTGTTGAAAACTCTTTCCAGATTTTGGAAAATTTGGAGGAGAATGTGTTGGATTTGCATAATCTCGATATCAGAGATAGAGAAGAGGAATTAATTGTGAATCAGAAGATGATACATGAGGAGGTTGGGGTTCATGTTTCTTATGGAACAAAGGCATTTAGGAGGAAGGGTGTAGCTATGGCTGAAATCTCAAGAAAGATAAGGTCGGATGGTATGCCACAGAGAAAGGGTAAAGCTCAGGGAAAAATAGTTATAGGAACATAACTTTTTGCCTATTGATGATTCTGTTTTGGGGGTGATCATAGCTTCTTCGGAAGAGGAGGAGGATGTTTCTAAATCTTTTGTTGAAATGGAGGATTTGGATTTGGATAATCTTGTGATCAAGAAAGGCAGCTCCTCTCTGAATGATGAGTCCGGTGGTGGTGCAGTTAGACAGGGGCTAGACTGGGATCCAGGAATACATAATATGATGACTAGGCATAAAACTCAAATGGTACGGGCTTCCACCTCTGCTGATTTTTAATGGCTGGTTTAATCTGGAATATTAGAGGAATAGAGAATGATGCATCTATGAGAAGAGTTCATTTCTTAAAAGAAATTTACCATTTAAATTTCATGGGCATTTTGGAACCATTTATTGAGTTGGATGAGACTTTAATGATCAGAAGATTAGGATTTGAATTAGCTATATCTAATTGCTCTAGTAAAATTTGGTTTCTACATGATGTTAATATCGTTTGTGATATTTTGGTTGATTATGAACAGTTTATGCATCGCAAAATAAGCTCTCAATTGCTTCCTAGTAGTATTTTTATCTCGGTGGTGTATGCCAAGTGTAACAGTGGTGAAAGGAGAATTTTGTGGGAAAGGTTGCTGGATGTTAAACCTATTGATGATGTTTGCTGGTTGGTGGGAGGAGATTTCAGTGTGCTCTCTAACAATCAAATGGTGTTCTATTAAGGCCGAGAACTATTAAAGAATTCAATGATTTCTTGATACTATCAGGTTTGTCGGATCTTGGTTTTGTTGGGGATAGATTTACTTGGACTAATAAGATAATATGGAAGAGGTTAGATAGGATTTTAATTCCTCCTTAGAATGATAAGGATTTGGTGGTGCTTGTGGAGCATTTGAGCAGAGCAACTTTTGATCATTGCCCTTTATAGATTAATATTTTGGGTTCTTCTCCTCCTAAAGCCTCCTTTAGGTTTCAGAAGATGTGGATCGAACATCAGAATTTTCCCCTTACTGTGACTGAATTGGATGCTGCCCTGTTATAAATATGGTCTTCAAAAATTACAGATCAAATTAAGAAGACTTAAGGAGCATTTGAAATGGTGGAATGAAGATGTATTTGGTAATATTCATGACAAAGTGAAGCTAGAGGAGGAGAGGTATGCTGCGGCTAAGAAAAAGTTTGATGCTGATCATTCTGTGGTGAACAGAATTCAGATGGGGGAATCACAAGCATCTTTGTTTAAAACTCTACACATGGAGGAAATGTTTTGGAAACAAAAAGAAGCTACCAAATGGATGGGAGAAGGGGATAGAAACATAAAGTTATTCCACAATTTGATTCAAAAAAGGAGGTTAGCAGGGAGAATTTTTAGAATTTGGGAGAGAGGTTCATGTTTGGAAAAAGCTGAGCTTATACAAGCTTCTGGGCTTTCTTTCTTTGAGAACTTGTTAGCTAATGAGGTAGAGGTTCTACATACTGATGGTATGGAACAAATTCTGGCATTAATCTGATGAAAATATTGTTTTGTCAAAAAAATCCAACCATGGAGGAGATTAAGCAAGTGGTTTGGGATATACATGAGGATGGGGTAGCTGGGCCGGATGGGTTCTCTGTTGCTTTTTATAAGGAGTGTTGGGAGCCTATAAAGGAAGATGTGTTTGAGGCAGTTTTGGACTTCTTCAATGGTGGGACATTCCCAAGGGGTATGGCTGCAACAACTCTTGTTTTAATTCAAAAGTGTAATAATGGGCAACAATGGAAAGATTTTAGACCTATTAGTTTATGTAATATATCTAACAAGATTATTTCAAAGATGGTCACTAATAGGCTAAATTCGGTGATGTACAAGCTGATTTCTCCATCTCAGAGTGGTTTTGTCCAAGGAAGGCTATTTCTGACAATATTCATCTTGCATAAGCGCTTAATCATAAGCTAAATTATAGGGTCCGTGGTGGGAATATGATATTGAAGCTGGATATGGCTAAAGTCTATGATAGGGTACAGTGGGCTTTTCTGCTTAATGTGATGAAGGCTTTCAGGTTTTCTAATCGTTTCATGGATATAATCAAAAGATGCATAGCTGATTGCTGGTTTTTTGTAAGGATTAATGGGACTTTATCAGGTTTCTTTCAGTCTAAAAGAGGTCTAAGACAAGGGGATCCTATTTTCTCCTTTGCTATTCATTATCTCAGCAAAATTTTTATTAAGAGGTTTGTATCAGCTCTTCAATAGCTCACCTCAGCTATATTTTGCCACCAGATGTGAGAATAGAATTTCTCATTTAGCCTATACGGATGATATCATGATCCTAATGAATGGTTTCCTTAATCATGTCAAATGTGTCAAGAAGTTCCTGGATTTCTATACGGCATGTTCTGGGCAAGTGAATGCTTTTAAGAGTTTTTTCTTTCCTTCTAAAAATATTTCAGTGGATAGGAGACATAAAATAGCTATGGTAACTGGATTTTCAGAAGGTGTTGCTCCTATAACATACTTGGGTGTTCCAATAGTGGCAGGAATGAGGAAATCAGCATACTATCAACCATTGTTAGAGAAAGTTAGAAAGAAACTCCTGGGTTGGAATATTGCTAGACTTTCTTTTGGTGGAAGGCTTGTCTTAATACAAAGTGTTTTGTCATCCATTCTTATGTATTTGGTTCAGGTTTTACGCCCTCCATTGTGTGTTCTCCATCAACTCGAGGGTTCTACAGAATTTAAAAAAAGTATACACTAGATAGCATGGAAAGATGTTTGCAAGACAAAGTTGGAAGGGGGCCTTGGTGAGAGGAAACTCTTGGATGTTGCCTCTGTTGTGGCTTTAAGGCTTTGGTTTAGATTCAGAGAACATAATACACCTTGGGCTTGGTATCTAATAATCTAATTAAGCAATATTGTGGTAAGGAGTCTCCAATTGTTGTTTCTATTAAAAGTAATGCTTCTCCTTGGTGGAAAAGATTGATTAAAAGCAGAGCTGTAGTAGAAACTCCGATTGAATGGAGATTGGGTAAGGGGCAGGTGGATTTTGGTATGACATATGGTTTGATAGGGGTCCTCTTTTTCTAGGGATGAATAATGTAGATAGCAGAATGCTCATGGTTTCTAAGTTCTTGGATGGTAGAGGATTGCCCTCAGGACTATGGTGCCGTGATAGGACATCCAGGTTGTCACCCAGACACTCACGGTTTGATTCTCAGCTATGACATATTTGCAGGATTTTTTTTCTTCAAATGGGGAACACAATCAAAGGATGTTGGGCTTTTGGGCTTCTAGGCTACCCATCTTGTGCGCTTCTCGATTTATCCTGGTGATCGATGGAAAACTTCTGTGGGGCCGGGCCAGTCATCCAGGGCTAGTCAATGAGGCTAAATGAGTTTATCATTTTTGTTTAATGGTAGAGGATGGGTTCAATGTGAGTTGGAGGTTGTGTTAGAAGCTGAGGTGGTAGCTGAAGTGATCAGCACAACTTTATTACCAGATGAAATTGATAAATTGACGTGGAAACGTGATGGTAAATTCTCATTGCAATCTGCTTAGAATCAAGGCAGAAGTATCATGCTGGTGGAATCTGGGTGGCAATCTGGAGTAGAGTGCTATCTCCAAGCATAGCAGTTTTTGTCTGGAGGTATTTAAATTAACGATCACCTGTGGACGAGCTGCTGCAAAGAAGAAGAGTGAATTTGGTATCAAAGTGTCAATGCTGTGCTGAAGTTGAATCATGGGAGCACCTGCTTTTTGATGGTCCAATAGCTAAAGAAGTTTGGGTTTTCTTTGCTAAGATGTTTTGTGTGAGTAAATGAATGTTTTTTGAAAATTGGAATACTGGCAAGGACGGGTCTTCGGGGCAAGTAAGGGAAATTGTTCCTTTTTTAATCATTTGGTTTTATGGAAAGCTATAAATGATGCTAAGCATAGAGATATCAAACCTGAGACTCGGTTAATTAGTAGAAATGTTACTAGATATCTTTGTGCTGGAATGACAGCAAGTACTATCCAAAACAAGAATTGGAAAGGTTTTAGGTTGACCACTAGTTTGTTGGGGATTCCTGTGAAGCGTGTTTCTATTCAACGTTATTGATGTAGTATATTGGAGAAAACCAAATTGTGGATTTAAATTGAATACGGATGGATGTGCCAAAGGAAATCCGGGTTTATCCTTTTACGGGGCTATTGTTAGAGATCATGAAGGTAAGGTGATTTTTGCTTGGCACGGATTGATAGGGATGGGATCCAATCTTCGGGCTGAGTTGTTTGGGATTCTAAAGGGTTTGGAACTATGTATTGATAAGCATCTATTTCCATTATGGTTGGAATCTGATTCATTGGTGGCTCTGAAAATTTTACAGTTTTCATGGTTCTGTTGGGAGATCAGAAATATGGTAATTAGAATCCAAAAAATCATTAGGGATTATTGTATTAGGTTCTCTCATGTTTATGGAGAGGCCAATGTGACGGCAGAGTATTTGGTCAATCAGACCTATAGGGGTCCTACGGAGAGAATCCTTGGGGGTCATGAGATTGACAGAAATCTTTTGGGATTTGTAGGGTGGGATTGGATCGTCTTATCCAAGAATTTCATGTAAATGTGGTTAGTTTTTGGATCAAATGAAGTGATGCTCCCCCCGGGTTTGGTGGGTCTCTTATGTGATCTGGGATTTCCTATTTGGTATCAGTGATCGGATCGACTTATATTGGTATATTATTGATACATTTCACCTTCATTCTCTTGAGTTTATATTGGCGAATCTTTGCTGGGGGACTGGTCTTGCTACTATGTTCGTATACTGTTGGAAAAGCTCTGAAGTCTGAACTTTGCCTTTTTTTGGTGATATATTGCTGAGATTTCAGAAGTGTTCGGTGTCCGCTTTGAGGGTTGGAGAGCTATGTGTTTTTCTTTCCAGTTTATGGTGTGCTCTAGTTTGAAATACGTGTAAATTTTGGGTGTCTTTGTTTAATTGTAGTTGGAGGTAAGGTTTGGCCCCCCTCCTACTATGATTACTACTTCATATATGTCAATTCAAATTAAAAAAAAAAAAACTTTTAGCATTAAGTGGAAAACAACTTGACCGCTCTAAGTCACTTTATCAAGTAGTTCTAGAGGATCAAATATCTTCAGAATTTCACATGGTTGTGGGGTCTAAATTCTGTAATCAAATATACAAACTTAAGTACCTGAAGATGAAAACTCAAACAAGGGCCAAATCTTGGATTGTGTTTCCCAGTCAAATACCCTCTTGAATAATCTTGGATTCACCTGGCAAAAGCTTCCTTTTTTTCCTACCATGTTAGAAGCCAAGATGCCTTCTAATATTGATAAAATGAGTTTGTCATATGATATTTTATTTATATTCAAAATATTGGAGGGCTTGAATTGCTTTTCTTTGGAATTGCTGACTGATGAAAGAATTGGAGCATTTGCTGAAGGGAGAATATATAACTTTGATGATCTGAAGGTGATAGTTCATTCAGTTCCAGAAGTAGTGTTTGTGAACAGCAAATTGTCTGATAAGTTAGAGCAGCAAATGAGAGATCCTCTGGTAACACTGGTTGTTTCCCATCATGGTGTAGCCAGTTAATGAGTACATGCTCTTTTCTTATTTTCTTTTGAAGCAAGATGGAAGTATTTCTACCTCAGTTTTTGGTTCTTTAAAAAAAAACAAAATAACATACAGCATTCAGTTAGTACTAGCATAAACTTGAGCAGTGAAAGTCGCACTTATTCACGTGAGAAGTTAAAAGTAGATCGAAACAGTATCCTTAAATGTGCTACTAAAATGGTGGAATTAGCTCATAGTTAACGGTTCTCTTGAAGTAGAATATGCTGAAGAAGTGGGTACTGGTCTAGGTCATACAATGGAATTCTACACGTTAGTTAGTCATGAATTTCAGAAGGCTGGATTGGGTATGTGGAGGGAGGACCTTTGTTGCAATGTTGGTGACTCTGAATTTGTGTCCGCTCCACTTGGACTGTTTCCTCGTCCTTGGTCAACAACAACAGGTGTACTAGGTGGGATTGATTTCTCTGATGTAATTGAAACATTTCTCCTCCTTTGTAAGCGGGTAGCCAAGGCAATCAAAGACAGAAGGATTTTGGATATACCATTTTCCAGTTGCTTCTATAAGATTATGCTTGAGCAGGTTCTTGCGAAGTTTTTCAGTGATTGCTTGTGTATGTGAATGTTGTATATGTGATATCCAGTCATTTGATCCTGAGCTTGGAATGACTTTGCTGGGGTTTCAAGCTATTGTCAATAGGAAAAGGTTTGTTGAATCAGTTTCTGGAGAAAGCCATAGGGTTTCCTCACACTTATATTACAGGGATATCAGTGTGGAGGATCTTTTTCTTGATTTCACTCTTCCAGGCTACTCTGGTTAATTTCCTTGGAGAGTCCAAAAGTGGTAAAGCGTGGTGTACGAAGACTTATTCTTTCTCATGCAAAGCACTTTGATGATTTTAACGGTTTGCTTGATAGCTTAATATTGAAAGCTTGGAAGAATATGTTGCACTGGTTGTTGATGCAACAATTGGCAGTGGAATCGCGAGCCAAGTTGACGCCTTCAAGTCTGGATTCAATGAGGTATTCTTTGCATCATTCCTGAATTTGGGTTTGTTGAACCTAAAACTCTGCAATATAGTTTATGGCTGGTTCTTCTTTGGATAGTTTTTTTTTTCCCTGAAAAAGATAGTTTTGAGAGCCCTCAAGCACTCATATTTGGGTGAAGGCAGATTTCAAATCAAGCACTTCCAAGACCTTTAACTGAGCTAGTTGGCGCCTCTCTTCTTTGGATAGATGATGAATTTTTTTTTTTTTTAAAAAAAAGGGCAGATTTGCGTTGAACCTTAGGCTTGTATTATAATCTTGATATTTCTAATGTTTTCAGCAATCTGAGAGAGAAATAATCTCAGCCCTTGGATTTTGTTGATTTTTACCTTATCCCCTTTATGCCCAGGTATTCCCTCTGAAAGCTCTTCAGATTTTCACAAAAGATGAGCTGGAGGAACTACTATGTGGGGAGCAAGATAGTTGGGATGGATGTCCCCTAGGTCTTTAGCAGTTGATCTGGTACTCATTGATGCTTATAGTTCTTCCTTTCTATACAGTTCACTGAGCTCGTGGATCACATCAAGTTCGACCATGGATATACAGCAAGCAGCCCTACTGTCATCAATGCCAGTTAACAAATCTTCCCAAAGCATACATAGAAAATGTTTTACTCACATAATGTAACCTACTAATTCGTGGTATGTGTTCCTTTTTCTATGATAGTTGTTAGAAATCATTCAAGAATTTGATTGTGATCAACGTAGAGCTTTCTTAGAATTTGCACATGGTGGCTTAGCTGCACTTAACCCTAAACTAACAGTCGTTCGTAAGGTTTGAATTTACAGTGGGATAATTGACCGATAGTTTTATGCGCTTCTAAGTTCTAACAACATCCTTTTATTTGCAATTGCAGCGTGGTAGTTGTGATGCTGATTTGGATTTGCCAAGCGTCATGACTTGTGCTAATTATCTAAAAATCCCACTTTATTCAACCAAGTATTTACTTCTAATCCTTTTTTACTTCTACATTCTTGCTTTCTTGATTATCATTCAGGCAAATATGCTCTTTAGTGCAATGCCAAACCTTTCTTGATTTTGAAAAACAAAAAATCCACTCAAATTTACCACGTTGAATATTCTTTTGCCCATATACTAACCATGCCTCAACTTGCACTGCAGGAGAAAATGATAGAAAAATTGTTGTATGCGATGACCGAAGGTCAGGGATCATTTCACCTCTCTTAAGCTAAGCAAACTCACTGCTCCGACACCGATTCACTGTGCAAAAAGGCAGGTCCTGTCGCCCAGCGGCCCCCTAGGCCTGGCTCCACAGAGATCCTAGAAGGAGATAAATCAGCGGTGAATACTGGCCCGGGTAAAGTGTGGTGTCTCCGGAATTTAACACAGCCGACCTAGATTATTCATTCAGTGCGCGTCCGTGGACCTTCGACCCTACGACTCATTGTACAAGGATGTCACACCTTAACCGGTTGATCCAGCCCGCGGGGGCTCTCCGACACCGATTCACGATGTTAGAGATGATGTAAATAAGTGGGCAACAGGCAGCAGCAGGAGCCTAGTGGTGGGTAGATTGGCGCAGCAAAAGGAAGCTCGCCTTGGCTCCACAAGTGTACATAGTTCAGGTTAACTCGATTCAAAGTGATTACACATGCAGATACAAAAAATGTAAATAAGGCGATATTATTAACTTAACATTTTAGTTTGTCATTCAGGGTATGCTTATTCCTACAGTTTGTGGTCTTGTTCATATCGATTCTGGTTCAGTCTTTAGTTTTTGCACTTTAGTTGTGTTTGCTACAAGGTGATATGGATTGTCTATGCTATACACAGATTGTGATTGAATTATATGCAAGTGATATCTATTATATATATATATATAAAAGAATTCAATTTTTATAAAAGATGTTTAATTTCTTTTATAAAATTGGGACTGAATTGTTGCTATCAACTCGTTGACGCAATTCAAAATCAGATCTTGAGTTTTTTTAATTTAATGCAAATATTCAATAGAAGCAAAACAATTACAACAATGGATGATGAGAACAGAGCAGTGGCGCGGGGCGCTGGGTAACGGTTGAGCATGCACGAAAAGCTCTTACAGCAGTGTTAATGGCGGATGAGAACAAGGATGATCGGTTACAGATCGAATTATGGGGAAGAATTATTTATTAACAAATGCGATTAGGCTGCAGCAGTTTGGTCATCGGACGAGGCGGCCCAGATGATGTCTTGCAGCGCCGGCAAGAGTACATCATTGCAGAAAGTCTCGTACTCCGCCGCGTCGCCGCCGTCCCGACGCACCGCCACCACGAGCACAGACGGCGCCACCGTGAAAATGTCCGCCGCAACCGCCAGCTTTCCCTTCCGCCCCCGCTGCTTCCCCTCCAGCCTCACCCCCGCCGGGCAGCTCTTGGTCACCTGGTACTTCCCCGCCGCCCTCTCCACCACGCCCTCCAGTCTCGAGATCACGCCGCTCGCTGGTTCCCTCGTCGCGAACCGCAAGACATCCTCTTCCCGCCGTTCGCCGCCGGAGAACAGCGGGGAGAGGTCGAAACCCTCGGAGAAGGATATCAAGTGGAAGGCGTTCAGCTTCTCGGGTTCCTCTCCGTCCTTTTTCTCGCGCTCCTTGTCGCCGGTCTCCTCCGACTCCGAGGCGGTAGTCGGAGCTGGCGGAGCAGAAAGCGACCTGATAATCGTGGATTTCTTTAACCATGGGGTTTCCATAAGCCGCTCGAACGTGATTCTTGTCTTGGGGTTTGGGTCGAGCAGCTTGGTGATGAGTCGCCGGGCGTCCGAGGAGAACCACGGCGGGCACTGGAAGTCCCCCCGGCGGATCTTCTTGTACATGGCGAGAATGTTCTCGTCCTGGAAAGGGAGGAACCCGGCGAGGAGAACGAAGAGGATGACGCCGCAGGACCAGAGGTCAGCCTTCGCCCCGTCGTAGCCCTTTTTGCCGACGACCTCGGGGGCGACATACGCCGGCGTGCCGCAGGCGGTGTGGAAGAGGCCATCGGGGCGGACGTGTTCGGCGAAGGCGCTGAGGCCGAAATCGGCAATCTTGAGGTTTCCCTGCTCGTCGAGGAGGAGGTTCTCCAGTTTGAGATCTCGGTGGTATACGCCGCGGCTGTGGCAGAAGTCGACGGCGGAGACGAGCTGGCGGAAGTAGTGCCGGGCGACGTCATCACGGAGGCGGCCGGAGCGGGCCACCTTGGCGAACAGCTCGCCACCACGAACCAGCTCCATGGCGAAGTAGATCTTGCTGCGCGTCGCCATCACCTCGTGGAGCTCCACGATATTAGGGTGGCGAACCATCTTCATCACCGAGATCTCACGCTTCACCTGCTCCATCATCCCCGCCTGGATGACCTTCTCTTTCCCCACCACCTTGATGGCCACGCACATGCCAGTGAGAAGGTTCCGCGCCAGGTGCACCTTCGCGAAGGTACCCTGCCCGATGACTCGCCCTAGCTCGTACCGCCGATGGAGAACACTCTGCCCTTCCGCGGACGGCGCCGGCGACGGTACCTCCTCCATTTCGATCTACAAAAAATAGGGGTTCTTTGCTCGCAGAAAGTTTGGGAACAAGCGCGATTCTCCGATGGGAACGAAGGAATTTCTTCGAACGGAGCCGATCTGCTAATCTACCCGTCCTCGACGTGTTTCCGGTGGCACGATCGGCTGGCGGAGTGCTTGCTCGGCTTCTCTCCGCCCCAGAGCTCAGAGCAGGAACTCCCCATCATCTCGCTGCATCACCTAGCAGAGATACCATGCAACGGCAGACTGATCTCCCCGAAGAAGAAGAAGAAGCAACGTAGTCTTCTACTTCGTCACCGCAAAACCACCACTGCGGCGCCCATGGCTGCTGCCTCGGCGAGGTTATAGGGACATTCGACTGCGAAAAGACCAAAATGCCCTTTCCCTTTCCGGACTCAGACGGTGCACAACGGCGGTGAGTGGGCCGACATGATGCCAAAATAGTCTCGTAACCATTAAAAAATATATTAGCCTTCGGATGGAGATCGGACGGTCGTAAACGAACCGAGTTGGCCGTTAGGTGCGAAGGTGATGGGAGGAAGGAACGGATGAGATTGTCGCGATCAGAGACCAAGGCGGTGGCGAAGTCGGCTTTCTCGTACGATAATCTCCGTTGGTGGGCCCAGCCCACGAATCTTGTCCGTCCGATGCACCGAGACGCCGCCCATGGTTTTTTTTTGTTTTTAAATTTTTTAGTAAAAAAAATCCCATTTTCTAATTTGTTTATTTCTGAATAATTACGGAAACGGTCCCTCCAAATTATCTTACACATTCTGACAGAAAATATATGGGACATTTTGTTGCAGTACAATAATTTTTTACATAAGTATTTTCGTGTCTAAAAATTAGTTTCAAAATTTATTAGAATAAAATCAATAAATATTCATATAGATATAAACTGCGCCGAGGCTGTCTATTTTTGAATAATGTTAGTAGAAATATTCAATTTGTACACTTAAATATTTTAAATAGGAAAGAATTCATTCATGCACCTCTTCTTCATGATTAATAAATAATTCTTATCGCCAGTTTTGGATTAGTTAGATAGGGAAATATATTACATCATCTTATACCAGACAAGTTGAACTACTTTTATATTATTTTAATAAATTATTTAAACCTTTTATTTAATTGATCTTCATTCCCCCCTCTCTCTCTCTCACACATATATATATATATATATATATATATATATATATATATATATATATATATATATATATATATATATATATATATATATATATATATATATATATATATATATATATATATATTATGATGAGTTGTGTAGGTGACTATGAGAATGCCCATATGCTTTACTCGGGCCAACATTCACCGCTGATTTACCTCCTCCTAAGATCCCTGTGGGGCCAGGCCTAGGGGGCCGCTGGACGGCAGGACCCGTCTTTTTGCACTATATATATATATATATATATATATATATATATATATATATATATATATATATATATATATATATATATATATATATATAGTTTTATTTATGATTTCACCATTAATTTATTTATTTTTATTAGTACCATCTCATATGCTAGTTATTAAATCATTCCGAAGAGATAATATTAATATTGATTGTCAATTTATGATATTAATAATCCTAATTTACGATTTCAAATCAAGTGTATTTGGTAAATAAAGCTAAAATCTTGCCTTGCCGTCCTCGGAGACTTCTTACACACAACTCTAGAATTTACGTTCAGTCGGAAATCGATCTTTAAAATATTTATCACAATTAAGATTCGAATCCTAATCGTTTGTCATATTTATATTAAAAAATTATATATATATTAATAAAGCTAATTGATGTCAAATCAAATGTTGTATGCGACAAATAAAACTAGAATCGTGTCATGCCTCTTCATTGATTGACGTCCTTGGAGACATGAAGCAACACCAAACCTACGTAAATTTTATCGATTTTTAGAATATTTGTTCAAACTTATTGTTCTTCCAAGCGTTTTACCATTGTAATTTGACTAGATACAAAATATAATAAACTAATTATCCACCATTATTTATGAAAAATATTCCTTTAGTTAATTTGACCCTCCGACAACCCACAATTATAGTACACCAATCATTTTGCTTAAAATTATATAATTTTATCCCAACAATAGAATATCCATCCAATCACATCAATAATACACATAGTTTAATTAATCTTAGGAAGGAAGAACTTGTGGAATAAGTTCACTAATCAAACTTGTTTCACAACTTAATCAAAATTCACTTCCAATCAATCCAAAACAACACTAGTTTAATCAAAACATATATATATATATATATATATATCAGACAAATAGGGCAAAGATCAAGAAGACATCTTTCTTTTTAAATAATCAAATAAGGCCCTATTTTGATTATTATTATTATTTTTTAATCAAAAGGACGCTCACCCTATTGTTCTACTATTTGCAATTACCTAAATATCCTCCAGTACTATTCAATATTGTTATTCTCTATCTATCTTCTGTCTAATTTTTGAATTGGTTGAGCGTGTTGTAGTAGCTACGAAATTATAGTTGTTATAAATATTGTAGCAACTGTGATTCTGTAGCTATTACAACATTAATATTATGTGAATAAATCAAATCTACCTTATAACATATATGATTTTGTAACTGCTATAACATGAATTCCTATCATACACGTTGTAACAGCTAAGAAACCAACTACTATAACATGTATTCTTATTAATGTTGAATAGATTAAGTATGCATCGTAGTAACTATGAAATCGTAACTGCTACAACATATGTAACAGCTGAAATGTCTGACCAACTCAAGATTTAGGTGAGAGATAATAGTATACGGAACAATATTAGAGAGCAATGGAGTAATTATACATAGCTGAACATTAAAATAGGATGCCCTTTTGATTAAAAAATCAAAGTGGAATACGATTTAAAAAAAAAAAGAAAAGAAAAAAGGAACATCCAAAATGGAGATAATTGAGAAAAGAACAGACTTGCCGCATGCTCTTAACTAGAAAACCAGGGAGGTTTCAACTGGGGAAGAACATGAGAAGTGTGTATTTACTTCAGAAATTAGGTCTCAGCACATGCAAACTATACTTTTCAGTATTGAAAATATAGCCAATAATCGAGAAAGAAATTAATATGTGTATCGACAAATAGATATATAGAGATAGATAGACGCATTTAAGGCGGTTTAGTTTATTCTATCTGAATAATTCATGGGACATGGATGGGGACCAAGAATGTCTAGATGAATGTCTGCTTGTGAGCATTATTGTTGAAGAGGACATGAAAACAAGGAATCGGCATGAGAGGTTTGATGCTAATTTGTAGCCAAACTCCTGTCAGTGTTTGTGTTTGGTCCATCGATGGCCCCATCGGCACAGACGTCTACGTGTTAGTCTCCCATTGCAGGCCGCAAAACCCTATCGGTCGACGGCTAAGCATAGGTGTCATTCGCGATGAAACTATGAGGAAGGAAGGGATGAGGTAGTTATGTATTGTGTAGCTCTCCTTTCTTCTCCTATCTATTACTTGTCGAATTGTTAACCCAAATTAATTAAGCAATTAGTACTCGATTAGCTAGCTAAACTAAGATCAATAGTAAGGACTATATCTACCCTAAACATTATTCTTCTACTTAAGAAAATTGTTATCTGAGTTAATTGTGATTATAAGCGTGATATTTGAAAATTGGAATCATGCTTGCTTGCTTAATCATGACTGAAGATTGCAATTTAAAGATTTAAAAATATACTCTATAAATAAATGCAAATTTATACTAATTAATGTAGTGTAATAAGTATAAAACAAAATTCTAACTCACCTGATCCTCTGAAAAGCTGATAAAAACAAAATCAAGAGATTTCTCTGTCTCCTGCTTCAGGCAAGAGAAGATGAGTTCTAGTTTTTCTATTGCATTATTGCTAAGAATATTCCTCTATTATTATTATTATTATTATTATTATTATTATTATTGAAAATAAATTTTAAAAATATTATATTACACTGTAATATTAAAAGAATAATGAAAAATATGTATTATCATTCATGAATACTAGAATTCTTGAGTTTTGGTAAATTAATGAATAAATTTCTTTTAATGGGTGATTGATCTAAGAATACTAGATTGATAGATTGTATATTGCGAGCGTTTTTTCGATTTATTTTGATAGTCGATAGAAAATTTATATAAGATGCGGTCAGATTGATTATCATAAAAAAATATATTAATTGTCATAAGCTAGATATATAAAAAAAAACAAATACTAGAATTCTATTTTAGCTAACTTAAATAGGGCAATGTGCTTTAAATATGGATAATTTATTTGGGCTGAATTGTGATGGTCCAAAAGGGCCATTGGGTTAGTCTTGGGCCAATCACAAGTAAACGAAAGTAAAATCATGTTTTTTTAATCTTTTATTATAGTTTTATTATTGACTTAGGAGAGACTAGGAAGTAAATATAAATGAAAGGGTAAAAGATTAAACATTAGTTTTTAAGAAATGACATACAATATATACAATCAATGGATCATAATTCTATCTATAGTCTCCACAAATTGATACAGTTAGTAATTTACTAATTATTTTAATAAATTTTAGGATCAATTTTTAATGAGTACAAAATATTTTCCATACATAAAGTTACTGTGTTAAGATAAAAATATCCTTATGAGTTACATGTCTACATTTAATCAGGGACTGATGATACTGAATCCCTTAAAAGGTATGTGGTAGCATCTAAAGGTATCTAGAATCTAGATTTAAAATTTTCTCAGGTAGAATTGTCAAATTGAAAATTCAAACTATTTATTTCTATCCATTCAAAACCTCCGTCAATTATCACACTTCTCACCTTCCTCGAAGATTCTCATACAATGACATCCTGGTTAATCTTTTACAAAACAAATTGAAAAAAACAAGGAAAATAATAAAATTTAAAAAAAAAAGGTAAAAAAATCACATTATGACACTAAATTAGTCAAGAAAAGACTTGAATAGTTCTTGCCACTTGTTACCAAATTTCATGTCGACTAATTTGTGAGGATTGAATTAATGGACTGACTTACACAAGACTCCTTTTGTTCTTTCATATTTCTCATTTCATAGTTAATTAAATCGAACTTTATTTACCATAAAATTAGCACCTAAATTAAGCCATTTTAGCAAGTGATGTAACATGATCATGACATGCTTTGAGAGGATGGTTCGTCTCTAATTACCCTAATTCCTATAAATTGTTCCTCCTGTACTCCCTTCTTATTTCTCATCAAAGCATGAATCATCATCGCTCCCTTGATCTCAACCTCGATGCTGTGGCCATCGATCCATTTTCGATCAACTCTCGAGTATAAGTTTAATTAATGCTTATATGCTTCCTTGTTAAACATTATGTTGGTTTTGTAGTATCGATGATATTAATTACCTCAAGCTTTATGATCTTTGATCATGTTTTTTATGCTTATTTTACCTTGATAAACTGATCTCTATTGGAATGTATCGTAGGAAGCACTCGCCGCAAAATTTGGAGATGAAGACGATCACGAATTGCAGTTAAAGGAAAAGACAGAAGTGAGTTATGAAGATCTTCTTTATATTCTTGCTGAACACACTCAATTTTGAACTAATTGCTATATGTTAGGATTCTTCCATATTTGAGGTTCTCCGAGCTGAGCTTGCTCGCATTACCATGGAGAACAAGAAGCTTAACGCGATGCTAGAATCCATCACTTGCGACTATGCCAATCTTTCAAACAAGATGATCGATCTCGCGATGAGGAAGAGCAAGATTCTAGGTACTCTTGGCCATTCTAATTGTGTGTCGAGCGAAGAAGATTTATGCAAGATTGTAACAAAAGAGACTAGCACTAATGCTTGCAAGGTTCAAATTTGCGTCGACTCAAACTTGGTAATTGGCATTTTTAGCCCAAGTACATCATCACTATAATGTTTAAAGCAAGCATAAAATTAATTTTGAATACTCGTGTTATCGATTCTATATTGTGGTTTTTTAAGGTTGTTAGAGACGGTTATCAATGGAGGAAATACGGTCAAAAGGTGACAAAAGATAATCCTAATCCGAGGGCTTACTTCAAATGTTCGATGGCTCCCTCTTGCCCCGTTAAAAAGAAGGTAATTCGTTAAGTAAGATTTGTCGATATTTGAGTTCTTCACGGCAAACTTAACCATGACTTAGGTGCAAAGGAGTGTAAAGGATGCAACAATCTTAGTGGCGACCTATGAAGGCAAGCATAACCACAATCCGCTTTCTCAATTCGACGATGACAATAACAACGATAACAATAATCGCGATGACAATGCAACTATATTATATGATCGCAAGCCATCAGAATCATTGTTGGAGGAGGATGATCCATTGATCCGGCTAAATAGTAATAATTTAGTTGGGGAAATGGCTCGAACATTGAGCAAAGATCCATCTTTCACAGCCGCTTTGGCTAATGTTATCTCTGGTAGAATAATGCAACTACAATCTACGACTCGATAAACTTCTTTTAGAAAGAAGAAGAAGAATTAGTTGTGTCGTTTGCATATCATTTGTAAGAACCTTATCATCGTCTATGTATCGCGATTGCAAAGTGGGCAAGTTGTCCAATTGTTCTTCGATGAGCTTCACTTCTTTATTCGATGATCTATGAAAACTAAGAAACAAGTGAGTTATCATGAGTTAAAAGCTTAGTTAGTGTTGCTTCAACTACATTGCAGTTATTTCATGATATAATAAAACACATTAAAAACTTAAAACTCACACACATTAGAAAAAGAATTCCTCTTCTTCCACTTTTACTTCTTTGTTCCATTAACTCTCTGTGAATTAATCTGGAGCTTGGAATATTAGTCATGCACAATTATTATGAGCAGGGAGAAGAAACTTCGAGGAAACTGGGAGCTTTAATGGCGAAAGAGAAAGAAACACCACGTGAAATTGACTCAAATAATGAATAATTCCTTTGTGATTTAAGTCCATTCATTGTCATCTTTCCCATCACTGTTTAAGTCGACGAAAGATCTAATCTGGCGGCTTTATAAATGTTTCCTGTCATTCAACTCGAAATTCTGACAAACAGTCAATCAGAGATGGCATTTAACATTTCCAAAAATAATTTATTGATACGAAGGAAGAACACAATTACACTTCCATATAGTTTGAATTTTATAACAAATAGAAAACACAACTATACAGACACACAAGCAAGAGTTCGAGAACAATACAATCGGCGACTATATGTATTTTTTTTTTCCTTAAATCTGGTAGTGTGTTGCTTTTTAGCCATTTACTAGTTGGCTAGTTTAAAGAATCAATAATAAGCAAAACTCTATTCACAAATTCTATGAACATGTGCCTCTTCACTGAAAATCAAAAATCTCAAGCTGAGCTGCACACACTAATGAAGGTGATAAATAGGTCAGTGAATGGCACTGGTTGACAATTATCCGATTCTGTGTTAGGTCAAGCCTCTATTGACCTATCCCTTCTGAGGAAGAGAAGCCGCCAAAGCCCTCAACCTGTTCACGATCTCTGTGAAGCTAGGCCGCTGTGAAGGTTCTGCGCCCCAGCATCGCTCCATCAGTGATTTCCATTCAGGATCACAAGATTCGGGCACAAGAGGCCGCAGTGTATTGTTCAGAATCCCACCTGTTGAGAGCAAAGAAATGAGAGGAAATACGCATGCAGCCCTGCACGTCCTAGTGCTGCAGTTGTCGATAATGTAAACAACAAAAACAAAAATGCTATGCGACCACTTGGGCAGAGAGATTTATTTTAAGAGCAAGTCAACCATATGAAAAACTCACCTATAATAAGTCCATAGTGCATATCTCGATATGGTTTGTCACCGGTAATGAGCTCCCACATCACTATCCCAAAAGAGAATACATCAACCTGAAGCCCAATAATTGAGTTTGATTAACGATGGACTTGTGAACTTAAAGATGGAAATGGAAAGGAAATTAAAATGGATTGGCATCAACAGTATGAATGACACAACTAAGCATTGCCTTTTCACTATACTTGATATCTTTGCCACCAAGAAGTTCAGGTGCCATCCATGGTAGAGTTCCACGCATGCCGCCAGACATCATTGTCTCGTATTTTAATTTTGAAAGACCAAGATCAGCCACCTGCACAGTGTGTTTCATGTAATTATTGGGTAATATGCTTTCAGGCTAAAAGGGAAATTATCTAAAAATTGCAACACGAGCAGACTGGGCAATGTCCGACTATAAAATTCCAAAGAGTGCACTTTGTGATATCTTTTTTTCCTGTCCTTTTCCTGTTCTTTGCCACAGATGTCACATAATAATTTGACAAAGTGCAATGGTTAAATCTTTATCTACTATTGTTTCCTTGAACTCAGGAATTACGTTGAAGCTGAAAATTTTTATATTCTAACAGTTTTTTATTTCCAACAGTAGTAATGTAAAATCACAGGCTGGCTTTATTTGTTTTACTGGAACCTATTACTGTTATTTTTCACATTTTCTGGTGTTTAGTCGAGAGAAAATCTTTGATAGAGAGAATTTTTAAGCCAAAGCTGAAAATACAACTTAAACTGGAAAATTGATTTATCTTTCTTAAATTGCTTAAACTATTTCACTATTTAATCTTAAATTCAACTTCAGCTGGTCAATCTGATAACTCTAGATAAAACAATGATATCATAGGTACTATAATTTAAATCATACAATAATTAGAATACACAAAATAAAAATAAAATATATGAAAAAAAATACAATCCAGAAAAGATAATCCAAGCTGTCCCTTTTAAAACCATGCTTGATCAGGACTAAATAAGCATATAAAATTTAAATGAATGAAAGTACAAAATAGTTAAAACTTTAACCTGAGTTAAGGTTCACTTCATCAAAGGTAAACATGGTGTATTGCATTAAGGCATCAAAATGTATGGTACCTCACCTAAAGAACCATCAGAAAAGTATAGAGGCTGAATTTGTTTTGTTCTTTTCATTTTCTTCTATTTCCCAAAACTTCTCTTGGGTTTTTCTTCTTTGTTCTGGAAATAAATTAACTGTTGGGTGATATTGCAATGCCAATGAACTTAACAATCAAAATTTGTGGTCCATGATCAAAAGATCAATATAAGTTCACAAAATAAATCAACAACCATAATCAGTTGCATTCAATCAGATCACAACATTTGCGGAAACTAAATGATTTCCAGAATTGATAAATTTTAAGATGCAAATTTGATTCAGTCAAACAGCACTAGTTAAACCGCTCAAACATAATTAACAAAGGCATATGAGACTTGGAATTCCAGTATAGCATTTTGAAATAAACTCAAATAATATTTTAAAATTAATTACAATCCTTACCTTGCATATTGGACGCTGAGGATCCCTCATGTTGACAAGCAAGTTATCACTTTTTAAATCAAAGTGTATTATATTTTTACTATGCAAGTATTCCATGCCAAATGCCACGTCCATTGCAATAAGAAGACGTCGGCGCCTATCAAGCATCCTATTCAAAGGTAATGATAACATGAATAAGATCAAAAGATAAAATACCCAATGAAATGCAGTCACCTATATAAGATCTCTTAGAAGATTGGTAAGCGCAACACTTCATTTGTAGCAAGCAACATAAAAACCAAAGCACAAACACAAAAAAGAAAGAATAATAGAATTATGCAAGCCGTGAATCTTTGCCAAAATACTTGCTATTCTTTAGATTTACTTTATTTTCCTTTGTCTTTAAAATACTAAAGAAAATAGAACATTTAGTAATAACTAATAGGAATAGAAATGTAGAGGAGCCTTTAAATGCTTGTGCATTTAGAACCAATCTACTCTGGTTGGATAAGTTGGATCTTCATATTCACAGAAAATTGGTTGGTTGGGTTCCTTCAATGCAGTAAACAAAAAGTAACAATTGAATTTAAACTTAATCAAACCTACGTTTCAGCTAGGAATTCTAGATCCAACCAGTTACAGTTGTTCCGATTGTCAATTGTGCATACATTATTAACACAGCACTATAGCATAATAATAAGATAGCATGAAGTGATTACTTCTCACTCTTCTGCAAAGCATGCCGAAGTGAACCATTAACCATAAACTCTGTTACTGTTGCAATGGATCCCCCAGGGCCACCAAGAACAATACCATAAAATGCCACAACATTTGGATGGTGCAAGCTACCAAGCTTACAGGCCTCATTTAAAAAATCAGCCCTCTGAGTTTATTCATACACGCACGTAAGCATAAATTCTACACAAAAAGAAGCATATGATGCAAATTACTAACTAGAAACATACTGCACGATCCTGCTCTGATGAATTCCCAGAAAAAACCCTATCATTGATTCTTTTGATTGCCACATCTGTGCCTCTCCACTTGCCGTGATACACGGTCCCAAAAGACCCAGATCCAAGTTCTTGCAACTCCTCCAAATCATTATTTTTTATTACCTTGAAGTGATAACAAATATCAATAATCTGAAGTTCAATGTAAACTATGGACATAACAAATTAAATAATGAAGAATATCCAACGCTATCATCTAACCTGGAGGTTTCCAATCTCATCTGTATTAGGAAATCCATTCTTAGCTTTCCCTAATTGTTTGGTCTTAGTCTGTGTTACAATCATTTTAAACACATGGTAACAGCACAAATACATACACAAAATAAAAATGAAAAGAAAATGGTTATTACCTCTTTCTTTTCATCTGTTACAGTAGTGTCCTCTATAGTTGTATGTTCTCTGAAAGGACCGTGAATGGTCTCTTTTGTTTCACGAGAATTGAAAGCAGGAACTGGAAGTTCAGATGATTGCAGTGTTACTGCTAATGTGGATGTATTCCCTTCAGTATTCTGGTTATCTTCTTTAATCTGAGCATCTCCTAAATCTTTAACAAAACAGATTGTGAATGTCCTTGACTTAGAAGACCACCAATAACTATTCATAAAATGGAAGGGACAAAACCTTTTAAAGGATGTGGAAGCTCTTTGGGTGCATCCATATTTAAAGAGTTTGGTGTCTGAACGGAAACAGCTACAGGAACAGTTAACTCAGACCCTATGTTATTTACAGGATAATTCCTGTTGCAAAAGTCCTTTGTGGCTGAAGAAACATTGCTTGCTCCGGGAGGCAGGATTGTACTGTCCAATAGTTTCTGAGGATCCATATTGCTGACGAGTGGGTCTGAGGATACAACTTGCTGCATTTGGTTCATATTGCGGAGAAGCTGAGCGCTGTCCGTTTGGGGAATAAACCCATTGCTAAATACTTCAACTGGATGGACACTGGGGATCTCATTGTTTTTGTCACTAAGATTTTTGTTGCAGGCTTGATTATCATTGATAGGATCTGCATAATTGAACATCCCTCTAGGTCCAGCTCCTGCTTCATGATGATATAAGTATAGCTCATGGTTCCCCGTGATGTATGGACTGTGGATGTTATTGGAAAGTTGAACACTCTGGAGATGAGCAACATCCCTCATCACAGATGGCAGCTGACTAGATAGCAAACTAGAATTTCCCTCTGGAACAACTCCAGATGCAATTGGGGGATTACTAAAAGACAGTTCACTCCCTCTATCCTGTGGCCCAATGTTATGACTACTCGCCACGACAAATGGCGGCTGTTCAGAGTTTAAACCCTTGGAGATGCCAATATCAGCCAAGACAACTGTTGGTCTTGGGTGATCACTGAAGCCTGGAGCCCTAGGAGGATTCATGCTATCCATAGGCCTAACATGGCTATACAAGGCCAGGACATCTGGATTTGCACCTAAATTAACATCAGTAACAAAAGATTTATGTATAAAACTTGGATTAAATGGATAGTTATGAAATCCAATCTTCTGTGGCAAATGCATTTGTTGTTGCAAAGAATCCTCTCGATGAGATTGAGGAGTGAGGAGAGATCCATAGGTGTTGTGTGGTGCAGACAATGAAGCTGGTGTCAGTACTATATTAGAATGATCACGATTTATAGGCAATGGTTGCTGTTTTAACACTGAGCCTTCTTTATGAGATTTCTCAGGAGTGCTTTCAGTTCCATTTGATGGTTGCAAGGCTGCTGATAGACCCACAGAAACTGGTGGTTCAGAAGTCTTAGCATGGTCCAGGTTGGCTGAATTTACAGATGGCCTCACATTAATATGAGACATAGCAGGAGCTCTCTCAAAAAACTCATGGTTCCTAGGAGCTAAAACAGCTAAATTCTTAGCTTGGATATCCGCACCACTGTCTGCCGTTTGAAGTGGTACTCTTTTTGCTAAATCTTCAGAGTAGTGACTCTGCAACAACATATTTGTCGCAGGAATGGCATATCCATGGCCAATACCTTGCTCATTTATCAAGGTATCTGAATGGACATGGGGCAAGGCTTTCTGACATAAACTACAGTCTACAAATTTAATAGTCAGCCCTTGGGATGATGCAGGCACTGGACGTCGTTCCATATTTGGTGCGAGAAAGTGTGGAGGAGGCAGTGGAGGTAGCTTTGATAAAGGCTGCAACTTTGTATCGCCGGGAATCCTCACTACCCTTCCAGTATTAAGGTCCGTCTGAAAATCCACTCTTGTCATCCCATTACCAGCATGAGCAGTTGTGGTATCAATCTGTTCCGGTGGCATACAAGCATCTGGTGCCACCACAACATTGATTGGTGGAGTTCCCCTCCCTAAAAAAGGTTGGGGATAGTCATGTCGCTGCTCTATGTAGCGCCGAGGCACAGTTGGTGGTGCAGACAGCAATTCAGGCTGTACCGAATTGAAGAATTTGCTTTGATTTGGCAACATAGGAGGCAGTTCATACTGACTCGAACTCAAAATTTGGGTTTGGTCATTGTAATCTGTAGTCGGCAGAAGACCTGGAACATCTTGCCCTGCAAAATTCGACTTTGATGCAACAAGAGCAGATGTACCAGTAGGAGACAAATGAGCAGTCGAAGTACCTTCGTTGGCCAGCGCCTCGACAGCCATCAATCCATCTGAATTCTGGGTGGACGAGAAACTCGTCCCGCTGTCCCTTCTCCTGATGCTCGAATCTAATCCATTGACGGCCTCGAGATACCTCGCGCCAGTATCCTGCAAATCATGGTACGGGGCAAGTGGAGGACCGGCGCCGCTTCCAGACACATCCGATGGCGAGAAGAGGAAAACTCGAAGCTTGGCGTTGGTATTATCGGCCACCATCTTATCGTACTCCTCCATCATGTTCTCCAGGTCCTCCGACGTGGACACGGAGATGAGGGCATCAAGATCCTCGTCGGGGAGCTGGTACCGGAGCACGACCGTCCCGCCGCAGACCTCGCCCATCCTGCGTAGGATCTCAGCCAGCGACGTGTCGCGGTGGACGGTGAGGATGCGGGTCTCCCCTCCGACGTAGCGGAGTGCACCGTCGCTGAGTCGAGGAAGAATCTTCCCGCCGTAGCTGTAGCGGAGCTTCACCCTGCGGTCCCCGGCTGAAGCATGGAGATCCCCGCGATCGGAAGCCATGCAGCGGTGAACCCGAAGCTAGGGTTTTGGCGAGGGATCGACGAGAAAGCCGACGAGATCAGGTGTCAAACGAGAAGGGGGACAGGGGAAAAAAATGTTCGTGCGTAATCGATACGAATTCAGAAAGGAGCTTTTAGTAGATAATTAAATTGATAGAAACAATAAACAGCGATGATTAAAAGATAATTAACGAGCGAGATCCGCATTAGCGGTAACCCTAAAATCAATACTTTTCTCACTCAACTAAAATTGTCAATATTTTCTTGTAAATATTTTCAAGAAAACGATAATTGGCGTTTCAATAATAAGTAAAATATTTAGCAAAATATGATTCATAATTGTTTAAAGTTAGCCAGACAAAGTAATTAAAACTATCAGCACTGGATCAAACCTACGTTTATGGTAAGTACTTAAGATCTATCATCGATACATATACAATCAATTTTTTTTTCAAGTTTCTTCAGTTGCTCCGTCAAAAGCATCGGATTCTACACTTGAAAACTCCTGAATGTGTACAAAAGCTTCACTTTGTATTATAGTAGTAGTAGTTGTGGAAAGACGAGCACACCTTAGTTCCTTCTTCGGTTCTTTTTACCATGTTCATTGCTGCCCGTACTGGAAGAGGATGCCGGTTCGACTGGCAATACAGTGCCGGCTGTGATCTCACTCGCAACGGAGTCCTTTGGAGGTTCATCGATCACGTTTTGGGATTCAATGTGCATTATCAGATCTCCAAGCTGCAGGCAGATACAGTTGGGGATTAGTCATGGTTGTGAATGGAAAGTGATATCTTCAGTAATCGTAACAAAGCAAAAAAAAATTAAAAATAGAGAAAATCTATCCAATTGGCAGTTATGGGATAGAGAATTGTCTGATTAAAAATTCTGAAACGCGAATTATAATGAGTAATGAGAAACTGAATTCTTTTAAAAAGTGCCGAGAATGTGGAATCTGGATTATCAAGCCAAAGAAAAATATAATTGAAGGACAAGATTAGATCTACAATTCACATTATTTCAAAAAGAAAACAGAGCATCACATACTTGTTCCTCCAAACCTTGAATCTTCTCATCTCTCCATTTTACTGCAGCTTGCTCCCTGACAACGACAGTGATGAATAGATCAAATGCATTGACTAAGCATAATATTTACGATTTGAGTTTGCTAACCCTTTAAAAAAAAACCAAACCAGTAACAACTATATGTCTGATGCACTATTCATTTAAGAAGAATCAAAAACATATCTCCTAAATTGCAAATATAGGAGTTAAACATATTCATGTCTCCCATGAATATGAGAACCATTATTGTTCAAGCAAAGTCAATGGTTGCTCATCTAAATTTAAGAATCTCCTTATTTAAGGATTGATGTCCTCTCAAAACAAGGAAATCCAATTCATGATCCAAAATCATCCAAATAAGAAGCATACAAGGCCCCAATATTGGCTTTGCCATCACACATGCAACTCTTTCCAAACCAGTGTAATGATCATTAACTTGTTAGACCCAACCCACTAGCCCAAATCGCTTGCCCAAAATGCTTAAACAAAAGCTAATGATTAACCAATCATTTAGTTTTATAATAACCCATAATTAGCCTACCACTTATTAGTGAGATTTTAAAGACCAACAAGAGAGTTCAAACTAAGTCAATGTCAACACACTTAGCTAGGGGCTCTCTAAATATTTAAGCATGCCTAAAGAAGCCTAAGTCAGCATATGAGACCAGGAAAGAAGTGTCAACCTCTCATCTCTTTCTCTTTACCTCTACACTCAGTTATTGATTAAGAAGAAATGAGAAATAAATAACTGACCCATTCCGTACAAGATAATTAATTTCATGCTATTGAGCAAAAAACAAATATGTCTCAAGGAATGGAGCTCTAGCTCTTGTTTCTTCCTCTACCTCCTTTAACATGCATCAATTTATGAATTTCATATTGCTTTCAACATATAGAAACATTTTGCCTTCAACATCAAGATACAAAATTATTGATTAAGAAGAAATATGAGGAAAAAAAAACTCATCCGTTATGTCCAAGATAATTAGATTCAGGCTCTAAAGCCAGAAAAAGATATACTCCCTCTCACCTCAAAAAAGTAGCGTGTCAGTACGGTTATGATGATGTGCATGCGTGTGTTAATGATGATTAGAAACTATATGGCCTTCATCTAATGAAGAAATTCTTATACAGATAGTGCACTTCAGCTTGCACAAGCATTTTGAATATTTTAGATATATATATATATATATATATATATATATATATAATTACAAATCATTAGATGAGAATTATGTCAATGATAATACATTACCTTTCTTCCAGTTGTTGAACTTTTGCTTTCCACATATCTTCGTTTTTCAACAAGTTTTCGTTAATCTACAAAGAAACAGAAAACCAAGTTACCCAAATAATACGACAAAGGAAGCACATTTTTCTTCACAGATAATTAAACACATTATGATGGTCAACAGGGATTATTTGGTTTATACAAATACATGATTCTAAGTAGCAATTAGAGGAAATGGTCTATTTCCAGGCATTTGGTTGCCTGCAAATGACCTGCAAGTTACAAATCCATTTGAAGTTAAACCTTAAAACAAGATGCAAAATGCACCTGCAATGAAAATCCCATATATTAGATTTGCAACCTATAAATAATATCAATAATACATTGGCAACATGAAATACGCAAGTACAGAATAAAACATTACTGTAAATAAATATATAATAAACTAAAATATTTTAGATGACATCAATACATTTTTTTAATTTGAAAACAAATAAAGAATGTAAAAGAAAATAGATATATTCTAAAGGAATTTTAAATAAATGGTATTAGCTAAGCGTCATTTTTATCACAACTAATGAATTTAAAAATAAAGATTAAATTTTAATTTTGTTTTTTTATTTTATTGCAGCTAGTTTTTAAAGATACGACATCAACACTATATCATTGTATCCATTAGATTAATTTTGTTAAGGGTAAAGTTATCCTAAAACTATTCACACCAAACAAGAGATGTCATGTGTTGCAAAATAACAGACAAGGTGTAAGCTGCAGTGAAGAGGCTAATTAGCAAATGTCGCATGGATGGCAAAACCAACTATGCATGAAGACAGTTAAGAGCTCAGTCAATAAGAGAACAGCATGCGCACTTAAAGATTAGTATAATAGTGATAATTGAAAATTACATTTTATTTTCAAATTGGTTACTAAGCATAACAAACATGTATTTGTACTCATTTAAAGAACCACTTTTACAAATAGCAATTGCATTTATAGCCAACCAAATTGTACATCAGAGAAAACTGTGAAAGGCCAAACCAAATTCAGAAGAGACACGAAATATATAAACCTAATGATAGGGCAACTCACATCCTCCATAAACTTTTTCTCTTCGATGCATTTATCAAGCTTTATTTGGAACTTCTGAAGTTTTAGACTAACAGCCTTTTTTATAGCTTCAGAAATTTCTTTCTCAGTCTCCTCCTTAATCTCCAGCACCAGTGATTCATAATACTGTAATGCCATAAGAAAACAATTAAAACTACTGAATGTCATTTAATGGTTTGTAAATGCTTCATTAAACTAACAATAAAAGGTAGGTCACACTAGTAGATTATTAGATAACAAATAGCATATTAACATACTTTTCTTTGGTTATCTAGTTGAGATGTGAGAAGATCATTGTATTCTCCAGCTATCTGTTATGGGTGAAAAAAAAGGAATAGAGAAGTGAGAAGATTTCAGAGAGCATAACATGGGACTGAGATATAGCAGTCCTTAATTGTACAAGTTGAATTTAGATTTTTGACAGATTACAGTATCGAGTTTACTGTTCAGAAGAGCCTCATCAAAACCAAGGTCCTCGCTATATTCACAGCTACCACGTTTATCATCAGCATGAGCACAATGGAAATTCAACTCAACTAACTTTCCATCAGTTTTTGATTGGATTAGACGGTGTACATAGTTGTCCCCAACATAATCCCACACACGCTGAGTCTCCAACTCAAGTGAATAACAGTGCTGTGTTTCTTTCCAGTGTCTGATAGCATGGCCTTCCTTGTATCTGTCATATTCAATGGCATAAAATAAGAAAGAAAATGAAAAATATAAACAGAGACATACTCCACACAGTATGATGCTACAGGGAGGAACATGCTACCTTCCACACCCAATGAAACCACAAATAACACATATCCAAACATTCTCAGAAGTTCCACAGACAGAGCATGTTGATGTTTCAGGTTGTTGTTGGCAATATCTGCAAACCTATTAGTAACATCTGTAAGCCATAGTAATTGAGATTTCTTGACAGCAATGACAACAAAGTGCAAACACAATATATATTTGAATAGTTATAGACCACATCATGTGAAATAGATTTTTTTCAGAACCAAAGTACATCAAGGATCCTGCAAGTACAAGAAAAATGTTGTAATATAATAATACAAACAATTGACTAACTCTTAGATGCATTGCTTTGCAGAAAGGAAGGATAGCATTGAATAAATGAAATGGTAATTCAAATTTGAATATTATAAATAATAATTGACTGGTTGTTAGCCTTGGATACATTGTTTTGCAGAAAGCTAAGTTAGCATTGGACAAACAAAACCTACTTGTAGAACCAAAAAAAATATATTTCTACCTATTATTGTATCATAAAACTGGACCCATTCAACTAGATTGTGCCATCTGACCACCTTTTCATCATATGCATAATTATAATAAAGTGGATATAAAACACATTTATAGTGGAGAGAATAATTATCAATTAACTGCCAAATTGCAATAGTTTCAAATCATAATACCTATTATTGTATCATAAAACTGGGCCCATTCAACTAGATTGTGCCATCTGACCACCTTTTCATCATATGCATAATTATAATAAAGTGGATATAAAACACATTTATACTGGAGAGAATAATTATCAATTAACTGCCAAATTGCAATAGTTTCAAATCATAATAGCCAAAAACTATTTGAAGCAGCAAAGTACTAATAATGCCAGAAGAATGTCCACACCCTTTCACCTGTTGCTTCATGAATACATTTTCCAACCAAAATACATTGGACGTGTTTAGTTTTAGTTTTGTGTCATAATTTTACTATTCATTATACACGAAAACATTAAGGATTTTCTTACCATCTCAAACAAATTGAGAAAGGAAAGAAAATTTTCAGCTCATTAGAAGTTAATTCATCAGATCTGATGGCAGTCACAATACTCATATTTCCATAGTTTTCATATCCATAGTTGAGTGTTCCTTTTATATTGCAAAAGCAGTTTGATTGTATACATCACCTTGTGAATCAGGAAGGTAAAAATTTGCTCCTGTAAGATTTTTCATAGGGTACATCCTTTTCTATCCTTACTAGTGCCAAAAATTTTGTTCCTTTTCAGGAAGGCACATCCTTTTTTTGTTCCTAGCGTGTGCAACACACATTGCAGGTCACCTGACCCCATGCAAAGGGCCTCGTGATTTACCTCCCTTTCCTATCGCATGGGGCAGTCCTGAAGGGGCCCTCGAGGTGAGAGTTATCACCATTTGCTGCACTAGTGCCAAAATTTTACAGATTGATCATGTTGCTAGGTAAAAGTTCATATTATATACCGCAAAAAGACCATTGAACAATAATTAATCATAGTGGATCTGATGGTGTTTAATTACCTTACCTTGACAAAATCTTAAAAGCATGCCTATGAAAACAGAGTAGTTCTTCCTTGATACCACAAAGTAATATGTAAAATCTTGTACACAACCCTCTGGCATAGCACAGAAGCAACATTTTACAAATACAGTAAATTAGGTACTAATTCCCTCCTAAGTAAACACTTCTATTTGACTTTTGTTGCTTGTATGATGTTTAATTGCCACAGCAGGGCCCCAATAGAACAAGGCAGAACCTTCATTTTTTTTTTTTAAATGTTAAAATCTCACTTCTAAAAAGATCAGTAATTGAGAAATACAATTTCCATAATCCATAAGAACTGAATTCATCCTGTAAAACGAATCAGTCACAGAAAATGCTAACAAATTTCAATAAACAAAATATACTTGTCAATCAACACATAAAAGGACTAACTATAGCTAATTTCATAGAAAAGGATGGGTAGAGAAGTTCCAAATAAACATCAATATAAAGAAATCACATCTCTTACCGGGCAAGATGAATCCGTCCATTTAGATATGCATGAACAGTGAAAAGAATGATTGCAAATTGTTGTGAGAATGCCACTAGTATCTTGATCTAGTCTCTCTATAAATTGACAAAAACAAAATGTAAAGACTCAAATCTCAACATAATGTAAGTCATGAAAATAATTGGGCTGAACAATGAAGAGAACCAAAAACAGGCAAGCTAAACTAATAATGTACTAGAGAACAATATATTCAATGTTAAGCAAAGATCTTTATATAGTTTACATAATCATTCATGAACTCAGGATCACATTACTTCGACTAATTAGGAATGCTCAAATTTTCAAAAAATGTGTTGAAAGGTGGAGGGATATTTATGTCCAAATTTATGTTATTTGTCAACATTCAAAATCTAAAAGAGATAGATATGGGAATTTTTATGAAATGAGCTCTGACAGTAAATATCCTTGCTAGATTCTTTCTGAGAGGTTTCAACCTAAAAATTGATAGAATTGTCCCATAAAAGTAGGGATTGTAATTCCAATATTACTGATAGCAAGAGAGAGTGAAAATTTAATCATAGATTATAAGTTAAATTAAATTTCTATCCTTTAAATAATTAATGAGCTCAATATGTTTAGATGAACAAGAATCACTATGTGAAAAATCCAGAGTAGCTGTAGGCTAGTCTTGCAGAGAAAGTTGAACCGAATATGTTTCCGAAATCATAGATTTATGAGGATAACAACTATCTAGCCAAATAAGCTATCATATCAGGTAATTTTGGTTGTCAAAAGGATAGCAATTCAGAGTTCAAAGCATGGAATTGAGAAAAATAAGTGTTTGGCATTTCAACAAAAGATGAGATGTCTAATATATAGAAAAGGTGCAGAAACCAGTAGATTTTGCACTATGGGGCAAAAACAATATGGCATGTGGGCATTGTTTTAATGACAATTAGCCTACAACATGCATAGTGCGGCACTCCATTTTTGGGTAGAATTGAACTGCTAAAAGAGAGTCTTAGCCAAGTTGTACGAACGAGATTTCAATGGCTAAATTTTCCTGTGTACTTTATCAATAAGAGAATCATATATTCCGAGTGTTGGAAAAACCTACCAAGACAAACTGGACAAGAAGGCTCTTCAGCAGAGCTTGTTGCTGAGCTTTGTGTATGTTCAATCGATCCAGTGTACTGCACATCAATAGTGTAACGAACACTACACTGATCACCCTGTATAACAAAAGAAGGTCTAAGAATACTCAGACAGTGTGAGGCGCATTTTCGCAATTATTTGATGTTATATATGAAAGAACTCCGCTGCACACCTCCAGAGACGAAAACTGCCTCCCATTAAAGTGTTGGTAGAATCCATCAGCAGAAATTTGATTATCAAACTTGATGATCACACTATATTGATCGTCCACACCATCAGTTCTAAGAAGGATACATAAACATCGTGAGAGCCTTATCAACAAGCAAATGTATCCATTCCTAATAAATATTCTAAAAACGGCCAAAGTAGCACCTAAAAGTCGAATCATTTACCTAACGATTCGCATCTCGGCCATGTGCATGATGAAGGCACCACAGAACCGGCAGAAATCAGCATAAGTCATGTGGTTAGGCACCGCAATCACACAAACGAGAGGCTTCCTTCCAATCTGGTAAAAAATAACACATTTTAATAAACCCTAACAGTATTCAGCACTTAAACGCGCCAAAATCACATAGTGTAAAGTTCCAAGATTTTGGAAACTTCGCCATCAAATGAAGCGATTCTCACAGGGAGATTGTCGGAGGAGGCGACTTCATCCGGGTAGAGGTGCATGATTCCTCGAGTCTCCTCGATCCTAGGGTTTCCGGAGGAAAAGGAAACGGACAGGGTGAAGCCCCAACCAGTGGGCTCCCCGGGCTTGTCGCGTGAATCCGCAGGAGGGAGAGGAGCAGGCATCAGCTGGATGACTTCCTCCTGCGCCGCGGCGGCGGCGGCGGCGATGATGCCGCCACTGGTGGTTGCAGCGGCCATGGGGCGTCGGTGGAAGGAACGAGCGCGGCCGACGTTTTGTGTCGTCTGGATCGCATCGTAATCCCGTTCGAAACCACGTTATTTATTGACTCGAGTTTAAATGTTGGTTAAAAAAATCATTTCTTAAAAAGTAAAATTAAAAAAAATATATTTTTATAACAAGTGAATGATCTAATAAGATATTTTAAAAATAATAACAATTTTATTTTTGGAAAAAAAATTTAAAAAATGTATCGACCAAATAAGACTTTTAACATTCCTAACCATATGAAAACAAATTAATAATTAAAATTTGAATTTTTAATTTAAATGGCGACCACCATCCATACCAACAATTCACACTTATACCGCCAGCTACGATGTATTTGTAGAAATTTTTCCTCCAAATAGAGGGCGTAATCAAAGGATGCCGAGCTTTTGCACTGGTCACCATATGCGCTTCCCGATTTATCCTGATGACCGATGAAAAACTTTCGTGGAACCAGACAGGTCACCTCAGAGATAGTCAATGAGACTAACTAGGATTATTACAACTCACACTTATACCGGTCTCACTAGCCGTGGCTAGGTAGCAAACTTGCGGCTATGTTTTCGTCATTAGTCATTGATGGTAGTTATCAAAATTTATCCAAATAGTTGTTATGAGAAGGATGAAAACTCTAAAACAAAAATCCAATCGTGTGTTCCAAAGTAAACTAGGCATAAATTTGTGTATTGATATAATGTGTGAATGTTCAACTACTTGCACAGTTGATACCCGCAACTCACAGTCATAAATTTGTGTATCGATCACAGAAATTGCATGAGTTTGGTAATAAATTTCTCTGAAATACAATTAACTTGGTCATGTAGTTTCAATTGAATTTTGAACGTTCAGCAACCTCATTACCATGTAACAATTCCCAGTGATCATTTACAAAATGATCAAATAATGATATAAAAAAAGCTGAATCAAATATACCAAGAACAATGAGTAGCCCAAGTTACATTATGTGCGAGCATGAAGCACGGATCAGCAAAAGGCAAACAAAAAGACCAAGCTCAGGTTGCCTTTCGATTCACTTTCAGGTATGGCAGTGCACCGATCACATTGTCATAATCGCTTCTGTTAACTGGGTGCTGCAAAGAAAAATGCAGGCGTGTTTCAGAAACAAACTGAAATGATGTGAAGAAATACCACTGATTAAGCATTCAGGATGCAAAGAGATGAACAATTGTGAGCACACATAATTAAGTTTCGACGTGAAGTTGAACGGCAGGAGATATGAGGCAAATACCACTGATTAAGCATTCAGGATGCAAAGAGATGAACAATTGTGAGCACACATAATTAAGTTTTGAGTGAAGTTGAACGGCGGGAGATATGAGGCAAAACAACAGAACTACGAGGTGTGTAACCCTGAGGCGATCTTACCTATGACATGTAAGTAAACACATCAAACGTAGCAAACTGACACAGAATAGCACTGAACTGCATCACTTAAAACAGAGTTGTGTTGGCCACATGGGCCACTAGCTGCTAAGCATAATTGATTATTTGACTCAAACAGAAGATATCAGCATTCTTTTTTTCTTCAAAATAAAAAAGGTACCTTTTAAAATATATATATTTTTTACACGAAACTGGAGTGTCTAGGTAAAACTTCTAAAATTAACATTCCCCTGAGGCAAATTGTTAAGAACAGTTTTACAAGCGCAATGCTGAAAGGTAATACCTGAACAGAATAGCATAGTGTTTCGATGCTTAGATGATAGACCAGTCCAGAACTACAGGTGAGGAGGTATTTTTCTAGAGCGTTGATATTTAAGATTCAAACCATCAAACAAGAGGTGTTTCAATATGATATTTCACTACTGACTCAAGGCATCGGCTAGTCAAACTTCTAATAACATTACAAAATTCTAGAATAGACAGTTTTCCTTTAACATCTCAGACCTGTTTAAATTGCATAAAAGATACCCACGTAGTTGCAATTTATGATCGGCAACAATTAGGGTACTGTACTAAATATTTCACGTTTTAAGAATTTCTTAGGTTAGCTATTAGGTCTTGGTCTTTGCTGAAATGAATATCCATCCAGCTCTTTTGTCGCACACAATGCCACAAGAAATTTGTGAAACCCAATTGATAGGGTGCCATAAGCCAATTCCATGTCACCAGATTTGCATCTAAACCAATGTCCAAAATCTGAATCTATGTATTTCTTAATGTCGGAGATAAGATAAAATAGCACAGGGTTCTTAACATCAAAAGTTCCTAAGTTCCTAAGAATATACAACAAACATATACAAATGCATTGGTGTGTGTCTGGAAGAACAAAAGCAGTTTGTATCAAATATTTGCTACTTTGACATGAAGGGTCTGCTTCCTTGAGTGGATAAGTCAAAAGATGGATTTACAACACAAGTTGAACGATAAATAATCCTTCTCTTGTTCCCTTTGTTGGACAAAGAGAGAAAATAGATATTTGAAGAGATCAATTTGAGAATCCATCCTTTGGAACTCTTCTGCTCGAAATTGGATGGAAACCTAATTATCATTTATTGGACATAAAAAAACCCATCGATCCTCTAGGATAATTTCCCTTGTACCATGTTTGTGACCAATTTCTGCAACCTCCAGAAATGAACCAAAAAAGAGAATCTCAACAATAAGATGTTTATCTGATACAGAAGTTCTAAACACCATGTAATATCGACATATTCATAAAATGCAATACCAAAATTCCTAATGAAAGACAACCAGAAAGCATACATAAGAGAAGCAAGTGTGGATGAGTGATCAGAGGGATCAACTTACCATTTTGGAAAGTCGGAGCTTCCTCTTGGTGTTCTTTTTCCTCAACAAGTGCTGCTTCCCGGCCCGTCTCCTCACAATCTTCCCTCTTCCGGTCACTCGAAATCTCTTTGCCGAAGCCTTAAAAGTCACAAAGGGCCAAACTTTCCGTGTCATAGCAGATGAAAGAGGGAGAGAAAAGGCAGGAAGGGCGATACCTTGTGGGTCTTCATCTTGTAGCCCTTGGAGGCGAAGACGGCGAAGGCGGAAGGCCTTCCGGAGGAGGAAGGGGAAGGGAAGGGATCTCGGCTGAGTAGAAGGGGGGAACCGGAAATGGAAGTGAAGGAGCCGAGGCTGCGGTGAAGGGAGATGACGGCGTGAGAGGAAGAGAGGCGGAGGCCATTGGAGGAATGGAATGGAGGCAGGGAGAAAGCAAACGGCCTCGCAAAACAGAGAGAAAATGAGGCCATGGATTGCGTTATCTGTGATTTCTGCCCCTTCTCAGCGATGAAAGGCTTTGAGGACGAAGGGAGCTCGGAAGGCAATAAGTCAAACTTGTGGATATTATTATTATTATTATTGTTGTTGTTGTTGTTGTTATTATTATTATTATTATTATTAAATATATTATTATTTTTTAAAAATAAGGAAATATATTTTAAATTTTATTAATTTTTTTAATAATCTAGATATCTAAGTATAAGGTAGCATTTTCTTCATTTACATCATAAATCTACGACGAAAATTATTTAAAGACCGTACGCTGAATATCCTGTACAGATTAAAAAAATAAAGAAAAATTATTTCTCTTATTTACTTAATTATTTTGTGTATTGGTTCTATGTATATGTATGAATTGAAATGAACCAATTTTATTATTGATTTATCGATTTTGTATTGATATTATTATTTTCAATTCTAAATGTCCAGGATGATATACACGATGACTCGTCGCGACGTGCGACGCAACGAGCTGAGGGAGGAGATTGAGTATGACCCAGTTTACAAACTCAGAGGACATATTGGATGACTTGATCGACTATTCTAGAAGTTTGAGCAAGAAGAGTTTCCAATTCTCGGCAATTATAAGATGTGAGTTTTGATTCAATCATTGTCAGGGCATCCCGAGGTGGTAGCACACCATATATGAGGGTGCTTTAAAGGGTGAATCTTATATGTAGAATTGTGTGTGGATCTACCTTTTTATATGTAGAATTGTGTGTGGAGCTACTTCACCATGAGTATCCAGACGAGAATCCTAAAAAATCTAAAGAGAATAAAGAAGAGGATACTGAGAGTCTGATGAGGATCCAAAAGAGGATCCTGAAGATCTTGAGAATAATCCTAAAGAATTTGAAGAAGATCCAAAAAAAGATTTGACTATAGATCAAAAGGAGAATCTTGAAGATGGTCTACTTGAGATTGACTTAATAGAGTCTGAGATAAACGGGATGGTACTGACCACTGCACTAGTGTTTTTCCTAGTGGGGGTGGTATTAATTTATCTAGCTGATTAGAGTGTTATTGTTGTTACTGTCGTTATGTACAAATAGTATTAGCCAATTAAGTTCAATAAAATTATATAGTAGAAACTGTCGTTATATATGAATAATACTACTTTATGAAATACTATGTTATGCGTTAACAAATTAGAAAAGGAATGTTATGTGTTAACAATCTTAAAAAAATAATTAGTTCATTTAAATGATGAGTTCATTTCATAATTGGTCACTTAATGATTAGTTTCATTTGATGGGATGTGTGTAATATAATTAATCAATGTTGGTTATATTGAATCATGCAAATGATGAGTGGAAACGTAGTTGTCACTTGATTTGTAAACCAACTTAAATTAACATTGAGTCAATCATAAATTATATACATATGAAATACACTGAATTACTAAATAATGTGCTTATTTATATTAGATCATGACTTTTAAAAATATTATAATTGAACTCAATAAGGGAGAGAAATTATATGAAAATAACAATAAAATATGGCACCTTAAGATACAACGGTAAATTAGAGAAAAATCTCCAATGGTAATCATAACTTTGCATGCAATCCTCATGCCTAAAAAACTTTGTTTCCACTCCCTACATGCAAAGTATTACTTGTTTCAACTCCCTCATGCAAATATTGATACCTAAATTGCCCCTCAGATTTTTTAGGTACAAAAAGTCTGAAAACGAGTATAATTCTTCTTAAAGTCAGTACCTTATATTAAAAATCGAGTATATTTTCTATCAAAATTATCCCTCTGATTTTTTAGGTATAAAAAGTCTAAAAATAAATATAATTCCTATTAAATTCAGTATTTTACACTATAATCCAGTACTCTATACTAAGATCGTGTATATTTTCTATTGAAATTAACTCATATTTTTTAGGTACAAAAAGTCATAAATTGAGTACAAAAAATCTGAAAATGAGTATAATTCTTCTTAAAATCAGTACTTTATATTAAAAATCGAGTATATTTTCTATTAAATTCAGCACATTAAACTAAAATCGAGTATATTTTGAGGTGAAAAAAGAATCGTACTCAATTTAATAGAAAATATACTAGATTCTAATTTAATATACTGAATTTAAGAGGATTTATACTGATTTTTGGACTTTTTGTACCTAAAAATATCATGGGCAATTAGGTAAATATGTTTGACTGGGGAGTGAAAAGAAAGTTTTTCATGGATGGGGACTGCATGTAAAGTTGTGTTTACCAATGGGGAGTGCATGCAAATTTACCCAAGATACAATCTATTATTGAGGAACAAGTGTCCCCAGGGCGTAGCACAGATGGGGAGTGCAGGGTTCTGTGGCTGAAAGGTCCAGGGGTCGATCCCCGGGGTGTCACTGCCTGGGATTAACGTCTCCGCTATGCACTTTCCACTTGTGTACCTGCATTTACCTCCCTCCATATCCGTGGGACCGGCTCTAGGGGGGCCGCTGATGTGGCGGTTTCACATTTTTTATTATTGAGGAACAAGAAGTTATAGAAATCATAAATCAGTTTATAAAGAACCTATTGATGGTTCTACAACATAGCACATACGTGACCTTAATGCCTATAAAGCATGAAAGAAAAAAGACTTCACTGCTAAGGGTATATTAATTAGTTCAATATTAGACAACCTAATATTTAAATATGAATCACTACCATTAGCTCATGTCATCTGAGTTGCCCTGAGAGAAAAGTACAGTGAAGTTAGTTTAAACAAGTTTCGTTAGCTAACAATCAAGTTTGATAACTACAAAAAACACCCATATATTACCATGACCCAGCATATGAGGGAAATAAAAAATATGATTCAAGATTTAGAGGTTGTCAATCATGAGTTCACTGACAAACAACATGTTCGAGCAGTTATTCATTCCCTTCTTGATTCTTGGGAAACAATGAAATAGAATCTAACACACAATGAGAATATCAAGACTTTCACTAATGTCTCACGCAATGTTGAATTTGAAGAGGAGATAATTGAATCCGTAAGGATTTCTGGACAAGCTTTTGTAGCTGAAGGTTTTGTTGGAGCATCTGGTTCCAAGAATAAGAAAAGATGATTTAAGAAAGGAAAAGGAAAAGGAAAGGGAAAAGAAGCTAGTGTTGCTACTGGGCAAGGCCAAATCAAAAAGAAATGAAAGAAATATAGAAAGAAACCTTAAACTGAGTTGACTTGCTATAAGTATGGAAAGAAGGATCACTTTACTAGAGAATGCACAAAGCTAAAAAAGGTAGATCCATGTTTCTTTTCCATAAGCATTATGCTGCTAGTTCGGTGTTGTTAGTTGATTATTATCCTTTGTGGATTGTAGATTCAGGAGCAACGAATCATGCAGCTCGTGATTGAGCTACATACATAGAGTACCATCGGGTATCAACTGACAATAAATAAATATATATGGGAAACAATGCAAGGATTAAAGTTAAAGGAGTTGACACATGCAAACTCAACCTACGTGGTAGACATACCTTATTTCATGTCCTGTATGTGTTGGTGCGGTTAGCACTAACGGTCTAACTCAGGTTTTGATGAATGACAAATTATGTTAAGTTAGGTTTGTCGTTGTCTAACACTCTGATCGAGTGTGCAGGCGAAGTCTAGACAGGTCGACAGGCTGACCGGATGTCTGGCACGAAGCCCAGCTAGGTCAACGGGCCGACCGGATAGCTGGCAAGAAGTCCAAGCGGGTCGACGGGCTGACCGGATGCTTGGTACAAAGTCCAGCTAGGTCGACGGGCTGACTGGATAGCTGGCGAGAAGTCCAGACGGGTCGAAGGGCTGATCGGACGTCTGGCAGGTGAGTAAAGGTAAGTCACTGGAAGGGAGTGACTGTGAGGACGCGTTCCCCGGAAGAGAACTTAGGCGCCGATCCGACTTAGAACCATTTTGGAACTCTAAGTCGAGATCTTGACTAGATTCCGGTCTCGGAGAGACGGAATCTAAGTCATACTCTTTTCTGTCTAATTATAAACTGTGCTAATACTTTGTTTTGCAGGATATACATTATTTATTTGCCTTAGACTAACCTTGTCCTGCAGAAGAAGATGTTTTCTGGAGAAAGGTGGTTCGGGCGCCCGGAGGGGATCCAGGCGTTCGGAGGCAAGTTTTATCCTGATCGCGGCATCGACACATGGAGCTCGCTGGTTGGGTCATCCACGTCATGATCGAGGCGCCCCGAACCCTCCTATATAAGGAGTGTCAAGGCTGAAACTTCAAAAATAACTCAGAATTGACGATCTGCTCTCCTGCGCTCCTGTGACGTTACGACGTTACTCCGACAAAGCTCTGCTCCTTTTCTATTGTTTTATATTTGTCGGTATTTTATTTCTAGCTTTTCTGTATTTAATTCTTGTAATCAATTATTCAAATTGCTAGTGGATTGCCCAATGAAAGCACTCGACGAGTGTGGGCCTTGGAGTAGGAGTCGACACAGGCTCTGAACCAAGTAAAAAGAACCTGTGTTAGCCTTGCTCTTTTCTACTTTACTTTTCCGCTGCATTTACTCTTGTTGGAATGTTTTTCGATATTCACCCCCCCCCCCCCCCCGCTATCAAGATTCACAATCCAACAAGTGGTATCAGAGCAGGTACCGCTCTAATTTGGTGCAACCACCAATCAGACAAGGAGGTGATCTGTTTTTTAAAAAAAAAATCCTTTTCAGATTTCAGTTTTTCGTATAATTTTAAACTGGTATTATTACCTTTTTGGAAATTTCTTTCCGTTGTAATTAAATCTAAATTGGGGCAACACCAATTTAGTTATTTTTTTATTTCTTCCCGCACTACTAATCCAAGCCCAAGTCTTGGAACCACTCTTGTTTGTACTCTTGTGTGCAGATTAAAATGTCACAGCTTGAGGGCTTCAGCACAGTGCGACCTCCCCTATTCAACGGGGATGATTTCCCGTATTGGAAGAAGCGGATGGAGGTGTATCGCAAGACGAATTTCGACCAGTGGCTTAGCGTCACAAAAGCCTACAAACTGCCAGTTGACAACTCCAGAAATCTGCTTGATCCAGAACAATGGAAGACAGACATAAAGAAGAAGGTGTCAACGGAGAACAAGGCGATCAACACATTGCAATGCAGACTGACAAGGGTAGAGCTGAACCGGGTAGAACCGCATCAGAACGCTAAAGAGCTATGGGATAAATTGATCGAGCTGCACGAAGGAACTAGCGACGCTAAGGTAACAAAAAGGGATTTGTTGTTAAATAAAATCTTTAATATAAAAATGCAGGAAGGAGAAACGGCGAGTCAGCTGCACGCGAGGATCAAAGGCATCCTCAATGGGCTCCATGCGATAGGCCACCAAATGGACAACAGAGACCTAATCAGGTACACGTTAAATGCATTCCCACGCAATAGTTTGTGGGCATCCATCGTGGATGCCTATAAAATTTCTAAGAATTTATCTAAACTTAAATTAGATGAATTGTTTTGTGAATTGAAGTTACATGAGCAGACTAACGCTGGAGCCGAGAAAGGTGTTGCTTTATTTGCAGGTTCCTCCAAAGAAAAGAAGAACAAGCCTGAACTTGAAGAAGACTCTGACCAGAACTCTGAAGATGAAGAGCACCTGGTGAACCTGGTAAGGAAGATGTTCACCAGGAGGAAGAGAAGCTTCAGCCAGAAGGATCTACAAAAGATCAGTTCTCCAGCCGATTCGAGGAACGTAACATGCTTCGGAGGCAACAAAAAGGGGCACTACAAGAATGAGTGCCCAAGACTGAAGATTGACAAAACGAAGCCGACCAAAAAGAAGGCCTCAAAGCGACGTGGGACTCCTCCTCCTCAGATGAATCGGAGGCCGAAGATCAGAAGTACCAGAGCCACCTCGCACTGATGGCCCGCGAAGCAGAGTCGGAAGACGAATCGAAAGACGGGTCCGAATCCGAATCGAGCCACGAGTCCGTACTTGTTTCCAAAGGTTCCGAAGAGGTATTCCTAACCTTAAATCGAAAGTTTTTAAAAATTATTTCTTGCTTAAATAGTAAATTAGATAAATTAGAAAGTGAAAACAAATCACTCCTTGAGGAGAATCAAAACCTCAAGGAACAAATTGTAAATAATAATCCAACTCAAGATCTAACACTTGAAGAGGAAAATTTATCACTAAAATCAGAAATTAATAATTTAAAAGAAATGTTAGAAAAATTTACAACAAGATCAAAAAACTTAGATCTAATTTTAAATAATCAAAAGGCATTTTATAACAAAATCAGACTTGGATACAAGTCAAATTCAAACAAAACTTTTAAATCATTAATAACCCAACACAAACCAACGAGTAAAGCCTGGGTTCCGAAAGCATGTTTGATCACGCAAGTAGGACTTAACCAATACTATATACCTAAAGAAAAAAATATATTATATAAAATCAAATAAACCAAATCAATACAAACCTAAACAAAAAAAATTTAAATATAAATATATTAAAACTCACCAAAACTTAGACTATCACCAAGTAAATTTTAACTATAAAAGAAATAAACATAAACCTAGAACTAAAAATTAAATTAACGACTAATAATTCAGGGGGAGGCTCCAGAATAATTGGCACCTCCAAAACTAACCTACCCGACAGGGTAACCCTAACCAACCTACCCGACAGGATAATTAGGATTAGTTAAAAAGGGTTCAAGTTTAACTTGAAAAATGGTACCGGTGAAGTTTTGGATGATAGTACGTTAGGGAAGCTTAGTCTATGCATGTCTAGGAAGATATGACTTTGACCTGGTGCATTTGGCTAAGTGGAACTAACCGTCCGAAGCTACCCTCTACGGATCCTAACCAGTTAGACCAAGGTTTTGTACTGAGTCCAGTGGATAGGACTATTTGGAAAACCTCGAATGCATGGTTACTCTAATGATGTCCAAGTGACTCACCATAGCCCAGAAGTTTATCCAGAGAACGCCTATTTGTTGAACCCAAAGCTAAACCTGAATCTAACACAAGTTAAAAACAAACCCTAAAATTGAACTTAATTTATCTCACAAAATTATAGGATTCCCTGTTTGAAAACATAGATCGGGTGAGATGACTAAGGACTTAAATGAAATTAAATTAAAATTAAATTAAATTAAATTAAATTAAATTAAATTAAATTAAAATAAATTAAATTAAAATTAAATTGAAATTTAAATTAAATTGGAATTAAATTAAAATTAAATTAAATTAAATTAAAATTAAATTAAATTAAATTAACAATTAACAATTAAAAATTAAACTAATAATTAAAAAAAATATTTAAATTTATTTCAATTTTTTTTTTAACTTAAAAATTTATTTTAAAATTAAACTTAATTTTTTTTAACTTAAAAATTTATTTTAAAATTAAACTTAATTTTTTTTTAACTTAAAAATTTATTTTAAAAAATTTTAATTTTTTTTAACTTAAAAATTTATTTTAAAATTAAACTTAAATTTTTTTTAATATAAAATTTTATTTTAAAATTTTATTTTTTTTTTAACTTAAAAATTTATTTTAAAATTAAACTTAATTTTCTTTAACTTAAAAATTTATTTTAAAACTAAACTTAATTTTTTTAACTTAAAAATTTATTTTAAAATTAAACTTTTTTTTTTAACTTAATTTTCTTTAACTTAAAAATTTATTTTAAAATTAAACTTAAATTATTTTTAACTTAAAAATTTATTTTAAAATTTAATTTTTTTTTAACCTAAAATTTTATTTTAAAATTAAACTTAATTTTTTTTTAACTTAAAAATTAATTTTAAAATTATTTTTTTAACTTAAAATTTTATTTTAAAAATTAAACTTAACTCTTTTTAACTTAAAATTTTACTTTAAAATTAAATTTAAAAATGTACTCTATTCAACTTACAAGTCCAAAATTTGGACTAACCCCAATTCCTACCTATTGTAGGAAACTTAGTGAATTTTGGACAGTGGTTGTTCCAGACATATGATTGGAGATCACACCAAATTCACTCAACTTACTTACAAAAGTCTAGGAACAGTTGCCTTTGGAAACAACGACAAACTCAAGGTAATTGGTATAGGTAATATCGAACTAAAAATTGACTTTATTATCACAAATGTTTTACTTGTTGAAAATTTCAAGTATAATCTCCTAAGTATTAGTCAATTGTGTGATACTAGATATAAGGTTAGGTTTTTATCTACAGAATGTCTAATCAAACACCTAGACAACCCTAACATAAGCCTAACAGGGTTTAGAAAAGATAACATCTATGCAATCAACCTAACCACTTCTTCAATTAAGTGTTACTTAACACAAAAAGAAGAAACCTGGTTATGGCATTGAAGAATGTCACACACGAATTTCAGAAACATAAGCAGACTAAATGGATTAGTTAGAGGACTACCAAAATTACCTAACTTAGATTCAACCATATGTAATGCTTGTCAACAAGGTAAACAAACAAAATCTACCCACAAACAACTAATCAATCACAAACCAATTCAATATTAGAATTTTTACACTTAGACCTATTTGACTCCCACGGAGTCAAATCAATAAATAGAAACTTATATTGTCTAGTAATAATAGATGACTATTCTAGGTTCATTTTGGTCAAATTCTTAAAAAATAAAGACGAAACCTTTGAAATATTTACAAATTTTTGTAAACAAATTGAGAATGAAAAAGATATTAAAATTAAAAGAATTAGAAGCGACATTGGGGAGAATTTAAAAACTACAATTTTAGTAAATTTTGTCTTGAAAACAGATATCATCATAAATTTTCGTGTCCGAAAACCCCCCAACAAAATGAAATTGTAGAAAGAAAAATAGAACCCTACTTGAAGCTTCCAGAAAGATGCTAAATGAGTATAATCTACCTAAGTATTTTTGGGCAGAAGTTGTTAGTACAGCCTGCTATGTGCAAAATAGAACAATACTAAATAAAACACACAATAAAACCCCTTTTGAAATTTACTATAACAAACAACCCAATATAAAATATTTTAGAGTATTTGGGTGCCCAGTCTTCATCCTAAATGTTGGTTGCTACTCGGAAAACCCAATGGTTCCACTGTACAAAAATTTTGTGCATGATCTGAACCTTTCCTAGCTACTATGTGTTCTTTTAAGTTAAACTTGTATCTCCTGCGGAACTTAACACGTTGATTCCAAGTTTAACTTATATGTTCCTTTAGGTTTAGATTTGGATCTCCTGCGGAACTTAACACGTTTGATCCAAATCACCTAGGTTATATATTCAATTAAATATTAGTTTCCAAAATTGGCTTCCAGTACTGCATGGCGAGGCACTTGGCCTTCTTGGATATGGGAGCAACCACCACCGACTAGACAAAGCCTTATAAGGAAAGTTAATATTTAATTTCCTTATATAACTCTAGGTTAACCAAAAGGAACAATCAAATCACAAGGAAAAAAAGAAAAAGAACACAACATCAAAATTAAATTCAAAAAACAAGAATCGAATGCCTCTTGTATTTGGTATTTATATAAAGAAAAATTAACTAGTATGATGCGGAAATTAAATACTAGTTGTACCTCTTCCTTGTATGCTAAAAACCTCGAGATCTTCTGCCGTATCCCTCGCCTCCTCTTGGACGTCGTGTGGGCGACGATCCTCCAAGACGAACACCACCCGGAGAGCTTCTCCTCCTTCTCTAGAATTCGGCCACCACCACCACAAAGGAGCAAAAGAGAGCAAAGGGAAGAGAGGGAGAGGGGCCGACCACTTGATGATCTCCAACACCACAATATCAATTGTTGTGTTTTTGAAGGCCTCCCCTTCCCCCCTTTTTATATTAGTTTCCCAACGGAAAATTATGGAAAGAGTTTTATAAAAATTAGACTCATTCCTATTTCCTTTTAATTTTTTCTTTTTCTTTCCTTTTAATTAATCAATCCTAGATTGATTTATTAATTAAACAACTATTTGTTGATGTTTAATTATTTGACCGACCCCTTGCTTGGGCACCAAGCAAGGTGGCCGACCACTTATTAAAAGGGAAAGAAAGGAAAAAAAATTTTATAAAATTTTTTAAAAAAAAACTTCTAATAAAATTTTACAAACTCTTTTTTTTTTCTAATGTGGATATTAAAAGGAAAGTTTTAAAATTTAAAACCAAGTTTTAAAATTTAAAACATCTCTAATAATATTTCTTTTTAAAAGAAAGTTTTATAAATTTTACAACTCTCTTTTAAAACCTTGTGGCCTAATTTAAATTAGGAAAATTTTATAAATTTTTAAAATCTCTCTCTTTACAAATTGTAAATATCCGAGGAAATTTAAAAATTCAAAAACAACCTTCCTAATTTAAATATTGCGGCCGACCCCCTTGCCCAAGGCAAGGGACAGCCACTTCTAGAGAATATGTGGTCGGCCATTGCTTGGTCACCAAGCAATGAACCGGCCCCTTCTTGGACACCAAGATAGGCTTTCTTTGGATGGACTTGAGGCTTTATTGAGACTACAACAGAGACCTAGAGGAGAAATTGGTTTTGGCCTTCCGATGAGCTTGAGTATCCCGTGCTCACCCCGAATACACAACTCAAGTTCATCGATAATAACTCATTCCACTAGAGAGTTATTACCGCACTACCGTACCAATCCCAAATTACATTATGGGCTCCTTCTTATCATGAGTGTGCTAGTCTCCCTGTGTTTAAGATTACGAATGCCCACTAATTAAGTGAGTTACTGACAACTCATTTAATTAATATCTAACTCCAAGAGTAATACCACTCAACTTTATTGTCATGTTGGACTAGGTCCACCTGCAGGGTTTAACATGACAATCCTTATGAACTCCTCTTGGAGACATTCTCAACCTAGATAACTAGGATACAGATTTCTTCTATAATCAACAACACATACTATAAGTAATATCATTTCCCAACTTATCGGGCATATTGATTTATCGAACTAAACCTCACCCTTTGATAAGTCAAAGAAATAAATATTAAATGCACATGCTTGTTATTATATTAGGATTAAGAGCACACACTTCCATAATAACTAAGGTCTAGTTCTTTTACTAAGTCAGTACAAAAAGAACTTACCTAAATAATCCTACTCAATACACTTAAAGTGTATCAGTGTAATTTATTAGTCAAGATAAACTAATACTTAATTACACTACGTCTATTCTGATGGTTTGTTCCTTTCCATCTTAGTCGTGAGCAACTGCTTATAATTTATAGAGAACCGACAACATGATCTTCTAAGGGTGACTCCACACTCCATGTTATCTACTATATCAATTAATTGAACAATTACATTTAACAAATAAATGTAAATATTTGACCAATGTGATTCTTTATTTCAAAATAAATGTGTACAAAAGCTAAACTTTTAAGTATACACTCCAACAATCTCCCACTTATACTAAAAGTCTAAGTTGCCATATCTGTTGTCATACATCTGATTCCCATCCCCTCCAAATGCCGATCAAAAGCTTTCACTGGAAGGACCTTAGTGAAAGGATCTGCCAGGTTATCTGCTGATGCTATCTTGGCGACGACAACTTCTCCTCGCTTGACGATGCCTCGTATCAGGTGGTACTTGCGCTCTATATGTTTACTTGCCTTATGGGCTCGTGGTTCCTTCGAGTTTGCAACTGCTCCACTATTATCACAATAAATTGTGACGATCTTGGGCAAACCAGGAATCACATTTAAGTCCATTAGAAAGTTCCTGAGCCATACAACTTCTTTGGCTGCCTCAGAGGCTGCCACATACTCAGCTTCCATGGTTGAGTCTGAGATGCATTTCTGCTTAGCACTCCTCCATGCAATGGCTCCACCTCCTAAAGTAAACACATATCCTGATGTAGACTTACTGTTGTCCCTATCTGATTGGAAGTCCGAATCCGTGTAACCCACAGGGAGTAAATCGTCTGCTTGGTAAACTAGCATATAATCTCTAGTCCTTCTCAGGTACTTTAATATATGCTTCACTGCAGTCCAATGTCCCTGTCCAGGGTTACTTTGATATCTGCTAACCATGCCCACGGTAAAACAGATATCAGGTTTCGTACACAACATTGCATACATAAAGCTTCCTACAGCCGAAGTATAAGGAACTGCCTTCATGTCCTCAATCTCCTTTGATGTTTTTGGAGACATCTCTTTAGATAAGGCTACTCCATGCCTAAAAGGTAAGAAACCTTTCTTGGAGTTTTGCATGCTAAAACGAGCAAGGATTGTATCTATATATAAAGGTTGGGATAGACATAACATTCTTTTCTTGCGATCCCTTATAACTTTGATCCCAAGGATGTGTGCACATTCTCCTAAGTCCTTCATATCAAATTGTTTGGACAACCATACCCTTACGTTCGATAATACCTTGACATTGTTGCCAATTAACAAAATATCATCTACGTATAGTACAAGAAATACCACCATATTTCCGTTACACTTCTTGTATACACAAGACTCATCCGGACACTGAATAAATCCATATGACTGGATTACTTCATTAAACCGGATGCTCCAAGATCTTGAAACTTGCTTCAGTCCATAAATGGACCGATTAAGCTTGCACACTAGATGCTCTTTGCCTTTTTCAATGAACCCTTCTGGTTGCTTCATATGGATGTTTTCTTCAAGACTTCCATTAAGGAAAGCTGTCTTGACATCCATTTGCCAAATCTCATAATCTATATGAGCGGCAATGGATAAGAGTATTCGGATAGACTTAAGCATAGCTACTGGCGAAAAGGTCTCCTCATAATCGATTCCCTCTTTCTGAGTGTAACCCTTCGCAACAAGCCTTGCTTTGAAGGTTTCTACCTTCCCATCTGTCCCTCTTTTCCTTTTATAGATCCACTTGCATCCAATGGCTTTTACACCATCAGGTGGTTCTACAAGCTCCCAGACCTTATTAGAATACATAGATCCTATTTCGGAATTCATTGCCTTTTGCCAAGATACTGCATCTATATCTTGGAGTGCTTCATCATATGTCCGGGGATCTGGTTCATGTTTGCCTGGGATCAAGTTCAAAGACTCACCCAAAAACATAAATCTCTCGGGCTGCCTTACAACCCTCCCACTACGACGAGGCACCGTCTGTGGTTGTGTATCATGTGTGACACATGTTGCAGTCTCTTGTGGTACTTCATCTTGTACTGTTGGTACTGAAGTAGACGTGTCCTCTCTAAGTTCTTCTAGAATAATTTTACTACTGGGCTTGTGATCCATTATATAGTCTTCTTCTAAAAACTGAGCATTGGTGCCAACAATGACCTTCTGGTCTTTAGGACTATAAAATAAACCATCTTTCGTTCCTCTGGGATACCCCACAAACATACGAACTTCTGTACGAGATTCTAACTTATCAGCATTTTGTTTCAGCACATGTGCTGGACTACCCCAAATCCGAATATGTCTTAGACTGGGCTTCCGCCCATTCCATAATTCTGTGGGAGTAGACGATACTGATTTAGAAGATACTAAGTTCAGAATGTGCGCTGCTGTTTCCAGAGCGTATCCCCAAAACAAATTTGGTAATTCTGAATAACTCATCATCGATCTAACCATCTCCATAAGAGTCCTATTCCTTCGTTCTGCCACACCATTCTGTTGGGGTGTACCAGGTGTGGACAATTGGGATTGAATCCCGGCCTCTGATAAGTAATTCATAAACTCTCCTAAGAGGTATTCGCCACCACAATCAGACCGTAGTGTCTTGATACTTTTACCTAGATGTTTTTCCACATCAGCCTTGTACTCTTTGAACTTATCAAAGCACTCAGACTTGCGGCGCATTAGGTAAATGTATCCATATCTTGAATAATCATCTATAAAAGAGACAAAATATTCAAAACCACCTCTAGCCTGGATAGACATAGGACCACACAAATCAGAATCAACCAATTCTAACGCTTCTTTGGCTCTATACCCCTTGGCTTTAAAAGGTCTATTGGTCATCTTACCTTCTAAGCAGGATTCACACATTGGAAAGTTTTCCAACTCTAATGGACCCAAGAGTCCATCGGCTACAAGCCTTTGAATCCTATTTAAGTTAATATGACCAAGCCTTAGATGCAAAAGATGCGTTTGGTTCATTTCCGAAGGTTCTTTTCTCTTATTAGAGTTAGATGATGTGTTATTAATTTCCATATTTTGCTTTGTGGGAGAAATTGGATTTAAAGTATATAAATTGTCAACCAATGCACCAGAACAGATAATCACTTTATTTCTCTTTATAACCACATTGTTACTAAAGAAAACTGAATATCCATCCAAATACAGTTTAGAAACTGAAATTAAATTCTTTCTAAAACTGGGTACATAAAGACAATTCCTTAAAACCAATTTCCTATTCCTATCAAATGATAAGTAGACGTCTCCCACTGCAACAGCCGCTACCTTAGTAGCATTGCCCATGTAGACAATTATCTCTCTATCAAATAGTCGCCGGTTTTTCTGGAACTCCTGCAAAGAATTGCAGACATGATCAGTGGCTCCCGTATCTACACACCAGGTGCTGGTAGATAACACCGCTAAACATGTTTCAACTACTAGAGTATGAGATATACCTTTATTGTTCTGTTTCCTACGAGGACAGTCCGCCTTCCAATGTTCATTCTGCTTGCAAATAAAGCACTTGCCCTTCGGCTTCTTTATTCCAGCTTTTTGTCCTGCACCTTGAGGTTTATTCACCTTCTTTGCTGAGCCATTTTGTTTCTTCTTCTTTTTGCCTTTCGGCTTAGAAGTAGAACCATTTTCAGCATAGTGAATTTGAGAATGTTGACGAAACAACCCTTCGGCTGCCTGAAGTTCTGTCAGAAGTTCCGCCAACGAATACATCCTTTTATTCATATTATAGTTTAGGCGAAAATGCTCAAAACTTCTGGACAGCGTTTGGAGGATGATATCAACCTGGGTTTCCCCATCAATTTCCCCTCCAAGAACTTGTATTTCGTTTAAGTAAGCCATCATCTTGAGAATATGATCCCTCACGGGAGTCCCCTCAGTCATGGTGGCTGTCATCAGTTTTCTCATTGCCTCTTGCCTAGCAGCCCGATTCTGATATCCGAAGAGTTCCTTGAGATTGCTCATTATATCATAGGCTGTTGGTAAGTCCTGATGCTGATGTTGCAATACATTTGACATCGAAGCCAAGATGTAACACCGCGCCATCTCATTTACCCATTTACTATGATACTTAATCTCCTCTGGGGTAGAAACATTGCTAGGTGTTTCTGTGCATTCCTCTGACAGTACAAACTTATAGCCCTCAGCAGTTAAAATAATGTCCAGGTTTCTTTTCCAATCTATATAGTTGGGACCAATAAGTCTATTTTCTTTTAGAATAATGGCCAGTGGGTTGAAAGTCATCCTAAGAATCACAAAATAAATTTTGGTCAAAACTCTAAATTTAGAATAATATTGATTCCTCAAACAATACTATTTTAAATTAACCTACACCTTAAAACACCGTGAATTTTGTATGCCACGATAGTGTGGACGTATACAAATTCAACATTTGTAAAAGGAGGGTATATCCCATTAATTTTATTATCTTGTCAACCTAACTTTTTGACAAATAAAATTAATAGTTGGTTTCCTTTGGTCACACAAATAATAGCAGTGACTCCGATGGGGAAGATACTATTAGATGTGCCTAAGTGTATATCATTACTTGACACTAAGTCCATTAATAAGATTGTGCCCCTTCCGATGGGGAAGATCACACGCTCTTAATTAATTTCCTATAGTCATTCGAAATGGAAGTTTGGTCCAGTGATCCGCAAACAAACTCATCCGATATGGAGGAAGGCACTCAGAGCCAACGCGCAAGTTTGTTTGCATCACTTACAAACCAGTAATGGAGACCATGGAATTCACTAAAACAAATCCCTCTCCCACTTAGTTATTTAAAGTGAGGAATTTTGATGATGCTAGCCTATTAAATATGTACACTAACATTCACACACATCACAATATAAAAGCAATAAATAGAAAAACTAATTTTCAACTATTATGACTTTTATCTATTGTTGTCCTCCGTGTGTCGTCATCCCTAGCTGCTGCCATCTTTGGCCACCGCCACCGGGTCTAGTTGTCGCATCCATCTTGCTCCTTGTAAGATTCGATCCGCGACATAAATAGAATTTTACATCTTTCGATCCTATATTCCTCGAAGGAATGTACATGTAAACTAGATCGAACATAAAATAAAATTTACATCCATTGATCCTATATTCCATAAAAGGAATGTACATGTATCTAGATCAAAAAAAATAAAATTCTAATTAAACTAAATACAGCTCCTGCTGTATTTTATAATACAATCATGCACACATAATAAATGCCCTTGACATGTCCAAGGGTCCAATCACACACATAATAACTATAAGCCATAATAGTTGGATCCTCTTCCATAAAGTTAGCACATCCTACTATTAACATGCCTAAATTATGTATGACATGTGCATAATTAAACTAATACCAAATACACAGAGGCAAAACTCTAGCTCTGATACCAATTGTTGGTTGCTACTCGGAAAACCCAATGGCTCCACTGTACAAAATTTTTGTACGTGATCTGAACCTTTCCTAGCTACCACGTGTTCTTTTAAGTTAAACTTGTATCTCCTGCGGAACTTAACACGTTTGATTCCAAGTTTAACTTATACGTTCCTTTAGGTTTAGATTTGGATCTCCTGCGGAACTTAACACGTTTGATCCAAATCACCTAGGTTATAAATTCAATTAAATATTAGTTTCCAAAATTGGCTTCCAGTACAGCATGGCGAGGCACTTGGCCTTCTTGGATATGGGAGCAACCACCACCGACTAGACAAAGCCTTATAAGGAAAGTTAATATTTAATTTCCTTATATAACTCTAGGTTAACCAAAAGGAACAATCAAATCACAAAGAAAAAAGAAAAAGAACACAACATCGAAATTAAATTCGAAAAACAAGAATCGAATGCCTCTTGTATTTGGTATTTATACAAAGAAAAATTAACTAGTATGATGCGAAAATTAAATACTAGTTGTACCTCTTCCTTGTATGCTAAAATCTCGAGATCTTCTGCCGTATCCCTCGCCTCCTCTTGGACGTCGTGTGGGCGACGATCCTCCAAGACGAACACCACCCGGAGAGCTTCTCCTCCTTCTCTAGAATTCGGCCACCACCACCACAAAGGAGCAAAAGAGAGCAAAGGGAAGAGAGGGAGAGGGGCCGGCCACTTGATGATCTCCAACACCACAATATCAATTGTTATGTTTTTGAAGGCCTCCCCTTCCCCTCTTTTTATATTAGTTTCCCAACGGAAAATTATGGAAAGAGTTTTATAAAAATTAGACTCATTCCTATTTCCTTTTAATTTTTTCTTTTTCTTTCCTTTTAATTAATCAATCCTAGATTGATTTATTAATTAAATAACTATTTGTTGATGTTTAATTATTTGACCGGCCCCTTGCTTGGGCACCAAGCAAGGTGGCCGACCACTTATTAAAAGGGAAAGAAAGAAAATTTTTTTATAAAATTTTAAAAGAAGAAAACTTCTAATAAAATTTTACAAACTCTTTTTTTTTTCTAATGTGGATATTAAAAGGAAAGTTTTAAAATTTAAAACCAAGTTTTAAAATTTAAAACATCTCTAATAATATTTCTTTTTAAAAGAAAGTTTTATAAATTTTACAACTCTCTTTTAAAACCTTGTGGCCTAATTTAAATTAGGAAAATTTTATAAATTTTTAAAATCTCTCTTTTTACAAATTGTAAATATCTGAGGAAATTTAAAAATTCAAAAACAACCTTCCTAATTTAAATATTGCGGCCGACCCCCTTGCCCAAGGCAAGGGCCGACCACTTCTAGAGAATATGTGGTCGGCCATTGCTTGGTCACCAAGCAATGAACCGACCCCTTCTTGGACACCAAGATAGGCTTTTCTTTGGATGGACTTGAGGCTTTATTGAGGCTACAACAGGGACCTAGAGGAGAAATTGGTTTTGACCTTCCGATGAGCTTGAGTATCCCGTGCTCGCCCCGAACACACAACTCAAGTTCATCGATAATAACTCATTCCACTAGAGAGTTATTACCGCACTACCGCACCAATCCCAAATTACATTATGGGCTCCTTCTTATCATGAGTGTGTTAGTCTCCCTGTGTTTAAGATTACGAATGCCCACTAATTAAGTGAGTTACTGACAACTCATTTAATTAATATCTAGCTCCAAGAGTAGTACCACTCAACTTTATTGTCATGTTGGACTAGGTCCACCTGCAGGGTTTAACATGGCAATCCTTATGAGCTCATCTTGGGGACATTCTCAACCTAGATAACTAGGACACAGATTCCTTCTATAATTAACAACACATACTATAAGTAATATCATTTCCCAACTTATCGGGCATATTGATTTATCGAGCAAAACCTCACCCTTTGATAAGTCAAAGAAATAAATATTAAATACACATGCTTGTTATTATATTAGGATTAAGAGCACACACTTCCATAATAACTAAGGTCTAGTTCTTTTACTAAGTCAGTACAAAGAGTGTTAGGATCGTTCGTACTCGGCTAGAGAGGGGGGGGTGTGAATAGCCGACCCCAAATCGTCGTTTCTTTCTACAAAACGTGTTAGCGCAGCGGAAAATACAAAGAAACGAAAGAGAAGAAAACCAAACCTTGACACAAGGATGTAACGAGGTTCGGAGATTAGGGCTCCTACTCCTCGGCGTGTCCGTAAGGTGGACGAGTCCAGTCAATCCGTCGGTGGATGAGTCCCCGGAGAACCGGCTAATACAATATACTCCTTGTGGGTGGAGAAACCTCGCCACAAACGTTTGCAACAGCAAACAAAGAGTACAAGAACAGTAAGAAAAGCAATACAATATGAATACAATAGCACTCTACCAATTGCTTGCTTTCTTGTCGAGGTGAAGCGAACTTCACAACCCAAATGCTGGTCGACGATCGAAGCTCACGAAGCTTCGAGGCGAGCTCAATCAAAGCTCGGTTGAAGCGAAGCCAGCAACAAATGAAGCGAAAAGAAGAAGAAGAAGCCCTTGTGCGGCAGCAGCCCTCGACGAAGAAGACGGTGAAGAAACTAGTCGTTGCGTCGCAATGGATCGATCCATTCCCTAGCCTTCGCTTCAGTTCCGTCCCTGATCGGTCCATGGACCGATCAGGAACCTCTGATCGATCGTGGGGACCGATCAGGCCCTGTGCCGAGACCGATCGAAGCTTTCACAAAGAGTTGCCCAACTCTATGTGGAATCTGATCGGTCCGGACCGATCCGCGCCCCTGATCGGTCCCGGACCGATCAGCCCAACTGATCGGTCCCGGCCGATCAGGCTCAACTGATCGGTCCCCGCACCGATCGAAGCCCACGTAACCATGATCACCTTTGTCATCCGATCGGTCACCGATCGATCGATACACAACGTATCGCCGGATCGGTTTGCACCGATCCGAGCTTGGTTTTGCCCAAACCAAGTCCCAAACCTTCCAAACCAATATCCGGTCAACCTTGACCTATTGGTACATCATGCTTAGCATCCGGTCACCCTTGACCTGCTAAGACTCCCCACCAGTGTCCGGTCAATCCCTTTGACCCACTTGGATTTTCCTCTTCGTGCAAGTATCCGGTCACTCCTATGACCTACTTGGACTTCCCATCACCGGATATCCGATTACCCTTGATCCATCCGGATTTTCCCTTGCCCGGCTCACTCACCGGACTTTCACCTAGCTTCACTCACTAGGGTTTTCACACCGCCTAACATCCCGATTAGGACTTTCTCCTTGGCTTCACTCACGGGACTTTCCAACCGCCTAACATCCCGAGGACTTTCCCACCGCATGGCTTCACTCAGGACTTTCCACACTGCCTAACATCCCAGTTAGGACTTTCCCACTTGCCAAGCTCCTGCTTGGACTTTTCCCGTGCCAAGTCTCCATACTTGGACTTTTCGCCAAGCTCCCTGCTTGGACTTTTCCAGTGCCAAGTCTCCATACTTGGACTTTTCAGGTCAACCAGGTCAATCCTTGACCTAGGGTTGCACCAATAATCTCCCAACCATCTATTCTTGTCTCACATCAAGAATAGAACTCTCTCACGAGTGTCAAACATCAACATGCAACTCAACTAGGTCAACCTTGACCTAAGGTTGCACCGACAATCTTCCCAAGTCAAACATCAAAATACAACTCGAGTCAAGTCACCTCGAGTCGGGTCAACCAGGTCAACCTTGACCTAAGGTTGCACCAACAATCTCCCCCTTTTTGATGTTTGACAAAACCCATAATCAAGTTAGGTTAACCCGATAACCTAACTTAGGTTTTCCAACCATCTTCCAATGTCCAATGTTCTTTCCTTGAACATTCTCTGGACATTCTCCCCTTAGGTTAACCCGATAACCTAACTTGGGTTCTCCAATAATTCTTCCCCTTTTTGACACACATCAAAAAGAATTCCAATGTTCTTCCTCGAACATTCCTTGACATTCTTCCCCTAGCTTAGGTTAACCCGATAACCTAACTTGGGTTCTCCAATAATTCTCCAATGAACACTCTCCCCTTTTTGACACACATCAAAAAGAAAAAGAAGGGTATCAAGGTCAAGAGTTTCTTCCTAATGAAAGTCCCATACTTTTCATTGAAACTCTTAATTTCCCCCTTGATACTAAACTCAACAATCAACTTAGTGATAATCTCATATCACTAATCCTCAAAAATCTTAAGGAGTAAAAACTCCCCCTAAAAGTTAACTCCCCCTTGACAATTAGGTAAAACTCCCCCTAAAGGTCAACTTCCCCTTGACCATTGCAACAACAATGTCTTTGAGAGTTCCAAACCTTTAGAAATCCAAAAACACCATTTCCATAACTGAAATTTCAGACAACAGCTGAAAAATCAGAAATTCGGCACGCCCTGATCGGTCCCCAGACCGATCAGCCCTTCACCAGATCGCACTCGTGCTACTGGAACTCACTGGATCGGTCTGCAGACCGATCCACAATACTCTGGATCGGTCCGCAGACCGATCAGATCTTCCCTGGATCGGTCCCGGACCGATCCAGCCACTGAAATCAGAATTTCTGATTTTCAGAAACTCCTAATAAATTCAAGAAAATTCCAAAAATTACGAAACTTTGAGGATACATTCCTCATATCATACACTATCATGGAAAAATAGTTTTCTATGAAAATAACTTCCATTTTTCAATCTTGATACAAAGTTCAAAAACTTTGAAATAGTTCAAGTTTAACTCAACTTTATATCACAATGTTCAATGATGAATGCAATCACTAGGAAAGCTTCATCAAGGTTTTTCAAATCAATTTTGAAATGATTTTAAACCCTTTAATTTAGGATCATAATCTTAGGACTATATGTACATGACTTGTACATAAGTTTTCCCTATGATCCTCCATTTCTTGAATTAGGCTCATCTAGGTACAAGAACTATGCACCTTGATCCTAACTCATGATCCTAATATCTCACACACATCTAAAGTGTATCAAACACATCCATGTCAATTTTGATGTGAGATATGGGTTTAGGTATCTTAGACTAAGGTCTCATGCATTTTCTAAACACAAATTTGATCTCAATATCAAAATATGTTTTTCATCCTTAAATCAATTCAATTGATTACTAATGCAAGAGATGATGACATGGCATAAAATGGTATCATAAATGAAAACATGTGCCAATGTCATGATGTCATGGCATAAAGTTTGAAACTTAAATAAACATGACATAAAAACTAGCCTAAGCATTATCATGACATTTCAAATGATAATAAAACTAAACATGATGTCATGACATGTGAGGGCAAACAATCATGGCAAGATTTAGCATAAATAAATATACCTAGATTACATATCTAAGTATCCTTAACCACTTGGCTAACTTCAAATTTAATCCTAGATTGCCCCAAAATGCCAAAATCCTAATTTTGACACTTCTTGAACTCTAGATTAATTCATGCCACTTAAAGATCAAATTTATCCTCAAAACTTGGCATGTTTCATTTTTCCTCGAGAGTTCTCTAGATTTTCTCAAATTGTGTCAATTGAGATTAAAAATAAAATTTCCAATCTTTAGGCACATTTAACTCTTCAAAGGAGTAAATGATAATTCCATTTCATTTTCAAAAGTTCTCAAAACCTTGAAAATGCTCCTTGAGTGTCAATTTCCTCAAAGTTGGGTTAACTACCCTTCTAATCGGAGTTGACACTCTCTAACCCATCTATGGGGTAGAGAAGATGCTCCTAGGAACCCAATACCTATTAGAGCTCATCGGGTTCACTAAATATTCACTAGGGATAACTTCCCTAGCAACCCTCCTAATGACCCTCTTAGGCTTTGAAGCCTTGGTCATTTGGGACTCATCAAGATCAACTCTAGGGGTGACTCCCCTTGTGACCTTGGTGGTGGTCTTCCTAGCCCTAGGTTTTGTTCCATAATCGAATGGAACATTGTGGTAAGTGGGCTTGACCACTTGGGACTTAGATTTGTGACCCAAACCTTTCTTGTCCTGGGACTTTTGACCCTTAGGCCCTAGAGTTGACTTCTCTAAATTTTTAAGGGCCTTTTCTAGGGTATCAAGCCTTGACCTCAAGACTTGATTCTCCTTTTCTATTACCTCAAGTTTTGATTTGTCATTCTTTCTTGAGGTGTTCCTAGGCATGTGTCTAGTTGATTTAGGGTTTCTACCTAGGTTTTCCTTAACCTTAGAAGTGTTAATCCTAGGGTTAGCATTCCTAGTAGTATCCCTATCTAGGTTGACATGTTTAGCACCTAAGCACATGTATTGATTTCTAGTGTTAACATGCTTATCATTATTGACTAATGCAATAAAATTACTAGCATGTATCCTACTAGAATTGCACGAATGAGCCTTAAAAGATACCTTAGGGTTTGCCTTAGCTCCCCCTATCGATGTGCATCCCTTGTCCTTGTGAGGTTTCCTCCCCTTCGGACATTGGCTCCTATAGTGTCCCCGTTGCTTGCATTGAAAGCACACCACGTGCTTCTTGCCTTTGCGTGTTGGGACGCCGGCTTCCTTGACCTTTGGTGCCGGTGGAGTCTTTCTAACCCTCTTTGGACACTTGCTCTTGTAGTGCCCAAACTCCCTACACTCGAAGCACATTATGTGTAATTTGCTAGAAATTAAAATGCTTGAGTTACCTAGGGTTGAGGATGGATGAACGCTCTCATCTTCATCCCTTCCGGAGGTAGAAGCTTCTTCTTCTTGCTCCGACCTTGAAGAGGAACTCTCCTCCTCTTCTTCTTTAGATGTTGAGTGGCCCTCAACTTCTAAATCTTCTCCTCCATGATGTGAGCTACTTGGCTCACTTAGCTCCTCTTCATGGCTTGAATTTGAGCTTCCCTCATGGAACTTGGCCAAGTTATCCCATAATTCCTTGGCATTGTTGTAACCTATCTTACACAAGATGTTAGTAGGCAATGAAAATTCAATTATTCTCGTTACCTCTTCGTTGATTTCGGATTTGTGAATTTGTTCTCTTGTCCACTCCTTCTTCTCAAGTGGTTTTCCTTCCTTATCCACCGGAGGAGTAAAACCTTCTTGTACACAAAACCAATTCATTATGTTAGTCATAAGAAAGTACTTCATCCTTACCTTCCAATACGCGAAGTCGCCGCATTCGTAGAAGGGTGGAATGGTGATGTCTTCTCCATAGAGATCCATTCTCTAGCTTTGCTCCCACGGGTGTTGATCCGATGAAGAGCGACCTGACTTTGATACCACTTGTTAGGATCGTTCATACTCGGCTAGAGAGGGGGGGTGTGAATAGCCGACCCCAAATCGTCGTTTCTTTCTACAAAATGTGTTAGCGCAGCGGAAAATACAAAGAAACGAAAGAGAAGAAAACCAAACCTTGACACAAGGATGTAACGAGGTTCGGAGATTAGGGCTCCTACTCCTCGGCGTGTCCGTAAGGTGGACGAGTCCAGTCAATCCGTCGGTGGATGAGTCCCCGGAGAACCGGCTAATACAATATACTCCTTGTGGGTGGAGAAACCTCACCACAAACGTTTGCAACAGCAAACAAAGAGTACAAGAACAGTAAGAAAAGCAATACAATATGAATACAATAGCACTCTACCAATTGCTTGCTTTCTTGTCGACCGGAGGTGAAGCAGCAACTTCACAACCCAAACGCAGCAGCTGGTCGACGACTGGAAGCTCACGCGAAGCTTCGGAGGCGAGCTCAATCAAAGCTCAGTTGAAGCAGAAGCTTCAGCAGCAGAAGAACAGTTCTAGCAGAAAAGAAGAAGAAGAAGCCCTTGTGCAGCAGCAGCCCTCGACCCCTTTATACCTGCGAAGAAGACAGCGAAGAAACTAGTCGTTGCGTCGCAACGGCTAGAACCCTGATCGGTCTGTGGACCGATCAGGGAAGAAGCCTTCGCTTCTGTTCCGTCCCTGATCGGTCCATGGACCGATCAGGGAACCTCCTGATCGGTCGTGGGGACCGATCAGGCCCTGTGCTGATCGGTCCCCAGACCGATCAGAAAGCTTTCACAAAGAGTTGCCCAACTCTATGTGTGGAATCTGATCGGTCCCCGGACCGATCCCACGCGTCCTCGATCGATCCGGGACCGATCGGGCTCAAGCGATCGGTCCCGCACCGATCGGTAAGCCCACGAACCATGATCACCTTGTTTGTCATCGATCGGTCACCGGATCGATCGGATACACAACGACATCGATCGGTCCGATCGATCCAGCTTGGTTTTGCCCAAACCAAGTCCCAAACCTTCCAAACCAATATCCGGTCAACCTTGACCTATTGGTACATCATGCTTAGCATCCGGTCACTCCCTTGACCTGCTAAGACTCCCCACCAAGTGTCCGGTCAATCCCTTTGACCCACTTGGATTTTCCTCTTCGTGCCAAGTATCCGGTCACTCCTATGACCTACTTGGACTTCCCATCACCAGATATCCGATTACCCTTGATCCATCTGGATTTTCCCTTGCCCGGCTTCACTCACCAGGACTTTCACCTAGCTTCACTCACTAGGGTTTTCACACTGCCTAACATCCCAGTTAGGACTTTCTCACTGCCTGGCTTCACTCACCAGGACTTTCCAACTGCCTAACATCCCAGTTAGGACTTTCCCACTGCCTGGCTTCACTCACCAGGACTTTCCACACTGCCTAACATCCCAGTTAGGACTTTCCCACTTGCCAAGCTCCCTGCTTGGACTTTTCCCGTGCCAAGTCTCCATACTTGGACTTTTCGCGTGCCAAGCTCCCTGCTTGGACTTTTCCAGTGCCAAGTCTCCATACTTGGACTTTTCAGGTCAACCAGGTCAATCCTTGACCTAGGGTTGCACCAATAATCTCCCAACCATCTATTCTTGTCTCACATCAAGAATAGAACTCTCTCACGAGTGTCAAACATCAACATGCAACTCAACTAGGTCAACCTTGACCTAAGGTTGCACCGACAATCTTCCCAAGTCAAACATCAAAATACAACTCGAGTCAAGTCACCTTGAGTCGGGTCAACCTTGACCTAAGGTTGCACCAACAATCTCCCCCTTTTTGATGTTTGACAAAACCCATAATCAAGTTAGGTTAACCCGATAACCTAACTTAGGTTTTCCAACCATCTTCCAATGTCCAATGTTCTTTCCTTGAACATTCTCTGGACATTCTCCCCTTAGGTTAACCCGATAACCTAACTTGGGTTCTCCAATAATTCTCCCCCTTTTTGACACACATCAAAAAGAATTCCAATGTTCTTCCTCGAACATTCCTTGACATTGTGAAGTTGTCGTGAGACTCGTAGAAGGGTTGAATCGTGACATCTAAATGATCCTACTCAATACACTTAAAGTGTATCAGTGTAATTTATTAGTCAAGATAAACTAATACTTAATTACACTACGTCTATTCTGATGGTTTGTTCCTTTCCATCTTAGTCGTGAGCAACTGCTTATAATTTATAGAGAACCGACAATATGATCTTCTAAGTGTGACTCCACACTCTATGTTATCTACTATATAAATTAATTGAACAATTACATTTAACAAATAAATGTAAATATTTGACCAATGTGATTCTTTATTTTAAAATAAATGTGTACAAAAGCTAAACTTTTAAGTATACACTCCAACACTAAACACAAGAGAATATTTAGGAAAATTCACTTCTAAAGTAGAAAATGGAATCTTTGTAGGCTACTCCCTAAATAGTAGGGGCTACAGAGTTTATAATAAGGTTATCTTAAGAATTGAAGAGACTGCCAATGTGAAATTTGAAGAATCCAATCAAAACCTAGAACAAACTCAACTACAACCAATTGAATTTATTCAAGAAAACAATTCTGAAGGAACCAACCGACCCGACCCTTTGGCCTCTTGGGTGGCCCTTGTGGCGGCCCAACTGGTGGTCCTTATGACGTCGGCCCATTTGGCGACCTCTCATGTCGTCGACCGACGACCCTTTGGTCATGTCGTTACTCACTAGGACTTTCCACCCCTGGCAGTAGATTTTTGCATCCCCCAGGATTCGAACTCTTATAGTTCTTCTTCATGACTTCGGGGTTGGTTGGTTCCTTCAGAATTGTTTTCTTGAATAAATTCAATTGGTTGTAGTTGAGTTTGTTCTAGGTTTTGATTGGATTCTTCAAATTTCACATTGGTAGTCTCTTTAATTCTTAAGGTAACCTTATTATAAACTCTGTAGCCCATACTATTTAGGGAGTAGCCTACAAAGATTCCATTTTCTACTTTAGAAGTGAATTTTCCTAAATATTCTCTTGTGTTTAGGATGAAGACTGGGCACCCAAATACTCTAAAATATTTTATATTAGGTTGTTTGTTATAGTAAATTTCAAAAGGGGTTTTATTGTGTGTTTTATTTAGTGTTGTTCTATTTTGCACATAGCAGACTGTACTAACAACTTCTGCCTAAAAATACTTAGGTAGATTATACTCATTTAGCATCGTTCTGGAAGCTTCAAGTAGGGTTCTATTTTTTCTTTCTACAATTCCATTTTGTTGGGGGGTTTTCGGACATGGAAATTTATGATGATATTGTTGGTGCGGTTAGCACTAACGATTTAACCCAGGTTTTGATGAATGACAAATAGGTTAAGTTAGTTTTGTTGTTGTCTGACACTTTGATCGAGCGTGCAGGAGAAGTCCAGACAGGTCGACGGGCTGACCGGATGTCTGGCACGAAGTCCAGCCAGCTATCCGGTCAGCCCGTCGACCTAGCTGGACTTCTCGCCAAGCATCCGGTCAGCCCGTCGACCCGCTTGGACTTCTTGCCAGCTATCCGGTCAGCCCGTCGACCTAGCTGGACTTCGTGCCAGCCATCCCGTCGACCTGTCTGGACTTCTCCTGCACACTCGATCAAAGTGTCAGACAACAACAAAACTAACTTAACCTATTTGTCATTCATCAAAACCTGGGTTAAATCGTCAGTGCTAACCGCACCAACAATCTCCCCCTTTTTGATAGAATGACAACCTGGTTAAGTTAGTGAAAACATATGCAAGAAACAACATGCATTTATGTGGTTTTAAAGTTAGTTTATATTTTCAAATTGGTTTAGCTAACTTAACCACCTAACCCTTCCCCTTTGGCATTCATCAAAAATAAGCAAGGGTAAACAATCATAGTGTAGAGTTACTGTAAAAAGTAATCAGATTTTGAAACATATCTAAGTTTGGTTCAAAATTAAAAGATAAAAGTACAATTTTTAACACCAAGTTTAAAAAAATAGTCAAGTTGACTTGGGGGAGACAAGTTGAATTTTGAAAAGTATAAATTTAAAGTTAATCAAGTTTAACTTTTCAAGCGTGTAAAAATTTTCAAATCAGGTTTTTCAAATTTACTTTTCATGTTTAAGTAACATTTGCTTTTCAAAAAGGTAAACTTTCAACTTCCATTTTTCAAAACAAAGAAAAAATTAAACAAGTAAGAATAATTTTTCAAGAAGTAAAATTTTTGGCAAAATAAATTTTTAAGGCTAATTTGATAAAAGCTAAGTTTGGAAAGTTGAATTTTCAAGCATATGTTACAAAACTGAATAAGTTTAAATTTGCAATATTCAACTTTTAAAATCAGGTTTAAAAATTAGGTGGGATTAAACTTAGTTAAATTTAACTTTTTGAAAACTGGTGTTTTAAAAATAAGTTAGTTTTAAAATAGATGTAAAAAAGTATTTTTCCAACACACAAAATTTTAATTAATTTCTCCCCCTGAACTTGATACTTAAAATTTTGAAAATATTTGCTAAAAATATTCAAAGTAAATTTTTTTTTTTTAAATGAGGTAGAATTTTCTAGAGAGATTTTAAAGAGAAGATTGAAAAATAACGCTTAAGGAGATAATTAAAAAATAAACCTCCCCCTGAATTTGATATTCCTTTAATTTATTAATCCTCCTTATTTATTAATTTTTCTAGGGGATTTAAAAGAAATTGAACCTCCCCCTGAATTGGTTACTCCCCTTAATTTAATATCTCCCCTTTAATACTAAGGTTTGGTTGTGTTAAATTTCAAAGCCCTAACACATTTGTCTAATTTAGTAATACATATATTATTATCTCTGTATCCTTGGTATAACTGTTTATTTGAATTTGATTAATCAATTATTAATTAATTTTAGATTCAGGTGCTTAACTTTAGTTTAAGGTTAAATACGATAAGATTTTATTAATTCAATAACAGTTAAGCAATATTAATAATTTATTGATTAGTTTTTACTTGATTTAATAATTTAATACTTAGTGAAATAATTTAAATTTCAAATTACCTGATTGAGTTGGTCAATGAAAGTGTTAGTTATAATTATTATTATTAAAAAAATTTTAAAGGGATTTCTAAAACAACATTTAAAAGGAATTTAAAATGATTTTTATAATATGTTTTATGTCAATTAACATATATTTGATTCAGTTTTGATTTTTGATTTAAATTAATATTAGTGGTTAATTTAAGTTTAAGTTTAATTTTAAGTTTAAGTTAAAAATTTTAATTTTAATTGTAATTTCAATATTAAGTTTTAATTTAAGATTTAATTTTTTGTTAAGTTAAATTAAGTTGAAAAGTAATGTTAAATTAAGTTTTAATGAGTTTTAATTTAAGATCTAATTTTCAGTTAAGTTAAATTAAAAAATAATTTTAAGGTTAAAATGATGTTTAAGATTGAAAATGAGTTTAAAGTCAAAATAATAATTTTTAAACTGAAAATAATCTATAGAAATAATTTATTATTATTACTATTTTTTTAAGTTAAAAGAATTTTATTATAGTGTACAAATAAGAAGAATTTTTCATAATGATACATATTTTTTTTTTAAAATAGTTTTAAAATGATTTTTAAAAGTTTTTTAAAATAATTTTTAAAATAATTTTTAAGTTAAAATAATTTTAAAAATATAATTTTTATATTAAAATAATTTTAAGTTAAAATAATTTTTAAGTTAAAATAGTTTTTAAGTTAAAATAATTTTTATGTTAAAATAATTTTTAAAAGGTTTTAAAAGAATTTTTAAAGTTTTTAAAATGATTTTTAAAAGTTTTTTTTTTAAAAATAATTTTTAAAATGTTTTAAAATAATTTTTATAAGAATTTTTTTAAAGTTTTTTTTTTAAATGATTTTTAAAATAGTTTTTAAAATAATTTTTACAATGTTTTAAAAGAATTTTTTAAAGTTTTTAAAATGATTTTTAAAAGAGTTTTTAAAATAATTTTTGAAAGAATTTTTTAAAGTTTAAAATGATTTTTAAAAGAGTTTTTAATATAATTTTTAAAAATGTTTTAAAAGAATTTTTAAAAGAATTTTTTTTTTAAAGTTTAAAATGATTTTAAAAGAGTTTTTAAATTAAAAGAATTTTTTAAAGTTTAAAAATGATTTTTAAAAGAGTTTTTTAAAATAATTATTAAAATGGTTTTTAAAGAATTTTTAAAATAGTTTAAAAAGAATTTTTAAAATAGTTTTTTTTAAAGAATTTTTAAAATAGTTTTTTTTTTAAAAGAATTTTTAAAATAGTTTTTAAAGAATTTTTAAAATAGATTTTAAAGAATTTTTAAAATAGTTTTTAAATAATTTTTAAAATAGTTTTTAAAGATTTTTTAAAATAGTTTTTTTTAAAGAATTTTTTAAAATAGTTTTTAAAGAATTTTTAAAATAGATTTTTATGAATTTTTAAAATAGTTTTTTTTAAAGAATTTTTAAAATAGTTTTTAAAGAATTTTCAAAATAGTTTTTAAAGAATTTTTAAAATAGATTTTTAAAGAATTTTTAAAATAGATTTTAAAGGATTTTTAAAATAGTTTTTAAAGAATTTTTAAAATTGATTTTAAAGAATTTTTAAAATAGTGTTTAAAGAATTTTTAAAATAGTTTTTTAAATAATTTTTAAAAATAGTTTTTAAAGAATTTTTAAAATAGTTTTTAAAGAATTTTTAAAATAGATTTTAAAGAATTTTTAAAATAGATTTTAAAGAATTTTTAAAATAGTTTTTAAAGAATTTTTAAAAATAGTTTTTAAAGAATTTTTAAAATAGATTTTAACGAATTTTTAAAATGGTTTTTAAAGAATTTTTAAAATGGTTTTTAAAGTTAATATAATTTGAATTTGAAATTCAATTTGAAATTTGAAATTTAATTTTAATTAATTTTAATTTAATTTGAAATTTGAAAATTAATTTTAATTTAATTTAAAATTCGAAGTTTAATTTTAATAAATTTTAATTAATTTTAATTTAATTTGAAATTTGAAAATTAATTTTAATTTGAAAATTATTTAATTTAATCCTTATTCATCTCACCCGATCTAGATTATCAATCAGGGAATCCTATAATTTTGTGAGATGAATTAGATTTAATTACAGAGTTTGGTTTAACTTGTGTTAGATTCAGGTTTAGCTTTGGTCTCAACAAATAGGCATTCTTCGGATAAACTTCTAAGCTTGGTGAGTCACCTGGACATCATTAGAAGTAACCAACCCTTCGAGGTTTTCCGAATAGTCCTATCCACGGAGCTTAGTACTAAACCTTGGTCTACCTAGTTAGGATCCGTAAGGGGTAGCTTCGGTCAGTTCCACTTGGCCAAATGCACCAGATCGAAGCCATATCTTTCTAGACATGCGATGCTCAAGCTTCCCCAACGTACTATCATCCAAAACTTCACCGGTACTACTTGTCAAGTTAAACTTTTGTCCCTGTTTATTCTATTCCTAACTACCCTGCCAGGTAGGTTGGTTTTTGGGTACCCTACCGGGTAAGTTTGTTTCAGTTACCTTGTCGGGTAAATTATTTTTGGAGGTGTCAGCTATTCTGGAGCCTCCCCCTAAATTGTTGATTTTTATTTTTAAGATTTCTTGTATAATTAGAGTTGGTTTTAGTTAAGTTTTAATGTTTAATTTGTAATTTAAATTTAAGTTTTTAATTTTGAATTAATTAAATTAATTAAATTGGTCAAATTATCTTTCTTTAAAAGAGTATATTTAATATTTAAATTTTCTTTCAATTTTAATTTTATTGGGTTAATTGACTTATCTTTCTTTAGTAGCTTATTTTTAAAGTTTAGGTTTTTATTTATTTTTGAGTTAATTAAATTGTTTGAATTATATTTCTTTAAGGGTTTATCTTTTAACTTTTTATTAATTGTTAATTTTGAATTTTCTAGATTATTTTTGTTTAATATGTTATCTTTAACATTTAATTTTAAGTTTGTTAACTTCCGTTTTGATTTTATCAAAGTGTTTGATTTTATCCTTATATTTTCTTTACCTTTTAAGTTGATATAATTAGTGGAATTTATTAAATAAGTCTTATCATTAAAATTTAATTTTTTGTTAATTAAATTATCATGGGTTTGGATAGAATTTTCTAGATTGATATTGTCTAGATTATTAAACAATTTATTAATTGTGTCTAGATTGATATTGACCTTGTCATCCTTTTTGTTTGAATTTTCAAATTTGTTTAGGTTTAAATTCGAATTTTTAGATTTATTAATTATTTTCAGATTTTCTGTATTTTCTAAATTAATTATATTTGTTTTATCAGAAAATATCCTAGGGGTATTTTCTGTATTTTCTGAATTAATTATATTTGTTTTATCAGAAAATATCCTAGGGGTATTTTCGCAAGTATTGTCATGTACACTATTTTCACATATACTTTCAGATATATCCAAATTAACATGCACATATTTTAAACTACTACTAGCAAGGGTGTTTTGGTAAATATTACTAACCTTGAGCGCAACCCCTAATTCAGTAGGCTTCTCCATTGGATCGACTCGAGTCCGGATTCAACTTTAACTTGATCTTCTAGCTCCATTGGCGTCTCGTGAAGCTTGATCAACTGGGTCCACAGCTCATATGCATTCTTGTATTTTTCTAGTCTGCATATGATATTGTTAGGTAAAATATTACAAATAATTTTACTTACGTTTTTATTCAGTTCCGAGTTCTGAGAAGGTTTTTTCAATATTAGCATATAATCGATATCTACGCTTCCTAAGAAGCATTCCATTCTTCGCCTCCAGTAGTTGAAATCTTCATCGTACGGTGGTGGTTCATTGGGGTTCCATCCTTCTTGAAAAGACATTGTTCTTGCACACAATGAAACAAAGACAAAATCCCAAGACTTGGTCTTGGATTAGCAGTGCTGAAAAAAAATAATATTTCACTATTTTCGAAAAAAATAATAAAATATTAATAAAAAATATTATTCCAAAATTTTGAAAATGTAATATTTTATCAATACTAAGCAACGGTGAAAAGATGATGATGTGTTTTTCAAAAGCAGTTTTGGAGGGAAAAAAACGAAAGGCGTAAGGTTTTATTTTAAAGACGAACGATATCTAATTTTTCTTTAAAAAGCACACCTCTTTGCTGACTGATGGTTTCGGAGCCTGTGACGACTCCTACTCGAAGGCTCGTACTCCGTGAGTACTTTCGTTGGGCAATTCACTAGCAGTTCGAAATAATGATTACAAAAAATAGTACAATGAATGCTAATGAAAATGAAAAGCAAATACCGACAATAAAGACAAGAAAGGAGCGTAGTGTCGGAGCTTTGTTAGCGTCGCAGAAGTGCAGAGCAGTGGAAGACTTTTCATTTCGTTGTTGTTCTGAAGCTCTCCTCTAACCCTTCTTTTATATGAGGCTCGGGGTGCCCTGGATGCCTTCCGGGCGCCCTGGTGAGACGTGGCAAGTCCAACCAGCGAGCTCCACGTGGCGACGCGCGATCAGGATGAAACAGCTAGGTCGACGAGCTCCACGTGGCAAGTCTCACTCCCCTCCAGTGACTTACCTTACTTACCTGCCAGACGTCCGGATAGCTGGCGAGAAGTCCAGCTAGGTCGACGGGCTGACCGGACGTCTGGCAGGTAAGTAAGGTAAGTCACTGGAGGGGAGTGACTGCGAGGACGCGTTCCCGGGAAGGGAACATTAGGCGTCGATCCGGCTTAGATCCATTTCGGATATCTGAGTCGAGATCGTGACTAGATTCCGGTCTCGGAAAGACGGAATCTAAGTCATACTCCTTTTTGCTAACTCATACTCACTTTGCTTTTGCTAACAATCTGTGTTGCAGGGTAAATTTGTCTCCGGACTAACGTTTGTCTTGCAGGACGGATTCTGCGGGAAAACAGGGTCCGGGCGCCCGGAGGTCTGGGCGCTCGGGAGGGAAATTTCATCCTGATCGCGCGTCGCCACGTGGAGCTCGCTGGTTGGACTTGCCACGTCTCACCAGGGCGCCCGGAAGGCATCCAGGGCGCCCCGAGCCTCATATAAAAGAAGGGTTAGAGGAGAGCTTCAGAACAACAACGAAAAGAAAAGTCTTCCACTGCTCTGCACTTCTGCGACGCTAACAAAGCTCCGACACTACGCTCCTTTCTTGTCTTTATTGTCGGTATTTGCTTTTCATTTTCATTAGCATTCATTGTACTATTTTTTGTAATCATTATTTCGAACTGCTAGTGAATTGCCCAACGAAAGTACTCACGGAGTACGGGCCTTCGAGTAGGAGTCGTCACAGGCTCCGAACGAAGTAAAAACAACTGTGTCTATTTTACTTTTCCGCTGCGTTTATACTCGTCTTTTTCGAATCGATATTCCCCCCCCTCTATCGAATCTAACGGTCCTACAGATATCTGTTTTCAAGATAAAATTTACTAAAATTGTAGTTTTTAAATTCTCCCCATTGTCACTTCTAATTCTTTTAATTTTAATATCTTTTTCATTCTCAATTTGTTTACAAAAATTTGTAAATATTTCAAAGGTTTCATCTTTATTTTTAAAGAATTTGACCCAAATGAACCTAGAATAGTCATCTATTATTACTAGACAATATAAGTTTCTATTTATTGATTTGACTCCGTGGGAGTCAAATTGGTCTAAGTGTAAAAATTCTAATATTGAATTGGTTTGTGATTGATTAGTTGTTTGTGGGTAGATTTTGTTTGTTTACCTTGTTGACAAACATTACATATGGTTGAATCTAAGTTAGGTAATTTTGGTAGTCCTCTAACTAATCCATTTAGTCTGCTTATGTTTCTGAAATTCGTGTGTGACATTCTTCAATGCCATAACCAGGTTTCTTCTATTTGTGTTAAGTAAACTCTATGACATTCGTGTGTAAATTCTTCTATGACATTCTTTGTAACACCCCAAATTTCATGATTTGGAGTCCTAAAAGACCTTATTAAAATCTAGAAATGCTTTAGAAAAATTCTAGAGATTTTTAGGAATTTATAGAGTATTTTTATATAATTTTTGGAGTTCGTTTGGTATTTTTACCAAAAGGAAGAAGTTGGAAAAAATAGGGAGATTCGAACCCGAGACCTCGAACCCGAACTAAACCTTAACCGAACCCAGCCAACCAACTGTTCCGCAATTATTTCGTGAATAGATAAGAACCTGTAATATAGTTAAGTTATAAAAGGGAGATAAGTTATGAGAGGAACTTAGGTATTATTTTCCCGTGACCTAAACTTCTCCTCTCCTCTTTCTCTCGCGGCGGCGATTCCTTCTCGGGCGAAGACGAAGCCGAGGCTAGGGCTTCGTCTCCGGCGGCCGGCGATCACCCTTTTCCGCGAGCTCTTTCCGGATCCGAGCTCCTCTCGTCAAGAGGCAGCTGAAGCCACGAGGAAGAGGCCGAGATCGTGAGCTCCTCCGAACCCTAGAAGCAATTTTTCCGGCTGTGAGTCCAAGTAAACCTAAGGTAAGTCGCTACTCACCTGCAGTAGGATAGTTCCGGGTTCTTTTTCTTTTGATTCGAATTTTCTGAGAAGGTTGTGGTTTAGGGCTTACTGCCGTGAGTTGTTAAGGAAGAGGGATGTGGGTTTTAATTGGATTAGATTCTGAACTTTGCTTATTCTTGTGTTCCGAATTTGTTCTGGGATGAAGGTTAGTTTAGGGTTGCTGCCGTGACCTTAAAGGGGCAGGACCGGTTATTCTTGCTATTAGGCAATATACATGAGATAGTATAGATTTCCTTTTTAGCATGTAGTTTCGGATTGTGCTGTTAAATTGGCATGAACAGCTCGGTTTTGAGTTGCTGTGCAGTTCGGTTTGTGCACGAAGAATTTGTTGTGCAGTTCGGTTCGGGTTTGTCTGATTTGGTTTTGGAGATTTAGAAATCCTCACGATGAGGTGAAGTTTTTTTTGTGTAAAGCAAGACCAAGGTCTTTGTTATAGATTTGGTTTCGGTTTTGTAATGCATGTGGTTTCCTGGACAGATTCGTAGCAGATAAAGATGGATTTTCATTGGGTTTTTATTCTAGTTTTCTACCATATATGCTAGTTCCTAGATTAGTTCTTGCAAGCATTAGTATACAATCCAAGTTCTGCATTTTATTATAGTAGTTTTTCTTTTGGACCTTTGTCTCTTAATGTTACATAGGAAACTTATATGAAGCATGTTGTTTTCAGCTTTGAGACAGTTAGATGGAGAAAGATTTTAGCAGTTATGTTTTAATTGTGCAGTGTTAAGTGGTATTCTAAAGGTGAAGTGCTTTTGGATGCTTTAGTTTGGACTAAGCATTTGAGATTAAACACCTTGAAGTATATCATTTTTAAGCATTTAGTTTGGTTTTGTTAGAGTATATATGAGAACTCATCCCCTTTAAATAAGGTTATTGCTAGCTGGATCTAAACAAATCTGTGAGTCTTATGCTACAATCGTCTAGAATGATAGTAGTCCACCATCTATTCATGGAGTGGTACTATTGTCAAGAACGGATGGATATGGTATTGTGAATTTTAGTTGAATCAGATGGTAGTAAATTTGTAAATCCTAGGTTTGTAGGTTGGTCAAGGAATTATAAATGGGATGAGATATCATAAGAATTTAGTGCAGGTGTAATACCATTGTATTGTGTTAAGGAGTGTATATGGATAACATCTGTGCTTGGCTGATTCTGGAATTTTAAATGGATTACGAGTTATAATATCTTTATTGAGTGAATTCCAGATAAGCTGTGTATTAGTCATATTATGGAAAGGAAGTTTGAGAGACGATGAAAATCTGTACTAACCAGAATATGTTTCTTTTGTTAAGTTTCTTTGCAGAATTTCTGTTAAGCATTAGTGCAGATTTTTGATAAAGTATTAATATGCAGATTTTAGTTAAGCTTAAGATGAAGATTTTTGATAAGCTTAGTATGCAGATCTTAGATAAGCTTAGTATGCAGATTTTGTTAAGCTTAGTATGCAGATTTTAGATAAGCTTAGTATGCAGATTTTAGATAAGCTTAATATGCAGATTTTAGTTAAGCTTAATATGCAGATTTCTGTTTAAACTTGTATGCAGATTTTGTTTAAGCATTGCAGTGTTAGAATTTGTTTAAACATTTTAGTTTTGTAAGAAGCATTCTTTTATAAGAAAAGTATAAGAAAGATTAAGAAAAGAAAGAAAAAGGCCAAGGCCTTAAGTAGATCCCAAAGTCAAGACTTTAGGGATTTTGGCACACAAGGTGCTTATTAAAATGCCAAGGCATTATATATTAGAAGTATTAAAAGATAACAAGTATTTTACTTTTATCAGTGGCACTGTACTGGACTCTCAGTTGTCCTTGGGCTGGGCTCCCATAGTCGTCCCTAGGTTTAGATAACCTAGTAGTAACGGCACGGCCGACGGTCGACGGTCGACGACCCGAGGGTCGCCAAATGGGCCGCCAAATGGGTTGGGTCGTTACAAAAGTAAAAGCAAGTATAGTTGCCGGACCCAAGAGAAGTTGATTATTATTTTGAAGTATTATAAGTATAAGTTTTTAGAACAAGTAAAGCAAGTTTTACATAAGTATAAAGTATTAAAGAATAAGTTTTAAACAAGTGAATTAAAGAATAAGTTTAGAACAGATGAATTAAGTTTCACTTTGTTTTAAAATCAGCAAGTTGAGTTTTCTTTTATGCTAGCATGTTATTTAGACTAGCTTACTGTTCTTTTATTAGTAGATGAGCATGAGTAGTCTTCAGTAAGTAATCAGTTAGATCATGTTATAGAGGTATGTACATGCATATCGAGATTTTGTGAGTTAGATAGCGCTTACTAAGCATTTTGCTTATAGTTGCATTTCCTCTTACTGCAGATACAGGAAAAGAAAATAGTTAGCAAAGGAAGGCGACAAGGAGGTGCGGATGGATGTGTGATGCCAGGACTATGGAGAGACCTGGGAAGTTTTGAGTTTTCACGTTTAGTGGATAGAAATAGTTGAGTTGTACCTTATGGTTTATGTCTTTTGAGATTGTATTTTCATTCTGCATTGTTAGTTTGATTATTTTTCACTGTTAGAGTTTTATTCATTTGTTATTGCTAGAATAGTTTATTCTTTAGTTGTTGTGTCTTATAAACTGCGTGATTGTTTGATGAATGTTCCAGCCGCCTGTGGCTGTGTATAGTATGTTATGCATTAATGATTATGGTCACCGGTACAGGGGAGACTCTGCCGAAATTTTTCGGTAGGGTTTCCATGTGGTTTTTAATCATACCGGTTAAGTAGAGTTAGTAGATAAGTAACGGTCATCCTTAAAGAGTAGTATAGTATAGTAAGAAGGGTGGTCGTTACATTCTTCTAGCGCCGCTCACTTGGCTACCAGAATTCATAAACTCTACTACTTAGCCTGGAGGTTTAGAGTTCGAATCCTGGGGAAGGCAAAATTCACTGCCAGGGGTGGAAAGTCCTAGTGAGTAACGACACGACCAAAGGATCGTCAGTTGACGACATGAGAGGTCGCCAAATGGGTCGATAACATAAGGGCCACCAGTTGGGCCGCCACAAGGGCCACCCAAGAGGCCAAAGGGTCGGGTCGTTACAACAACCACCTGGGTTTGAAAATCTAGAACACCCTGACTATGTCTACAAATTGAAAAAAAGCTTTATATAGACTTAAGCAAGCACCTAGGGGATGGTATGAAAGACTAACTTCTTACCTAATCTCTAAAGGGTTCAACCAAGGTCAAATTAACCCAACCCTATTCGTTAAGTTAATAAAAGAAGATATTTTTATAGCTCAAATCTACGTAGATGATATAATCTTTGGTTCAACAAATTTAGAATTTTTAGATGAATTTACAAGCCTAATAGAACACGAGTTTGAAATGAGTCTAGTAGGTAAATTAACCTATTTTTTAGGATTACAAATTAAACAAATGAATGAAGAAAATTACATTTATCAACAAAAATATACTAAGGATTTACTTAAGAAATTTGGAATGGAAAACACTAAAGAGATAAAAACACCCATGACAGTGAACACAATCTTAGATGATGACCCCAATGGAAAACCAGTTGATTTAAAATACTATAGGAGTGACATAGGTAGCCTACTATACTTAACTGCAAGTCGACCAGATATCTTATTTGCAGTTAGTATGTGTGCCAGATACCAAACCTGTGCTAGAGAATCTCATTTGACTCAAGTCAAAAGAATCTTTAGATACCTTAAAGGAACAACAGATGTAGGAATTTGGTATCCCAGAACCAACAACTTTGAATTGATAGAGTATTCTGACTCTGATTATGCCGGATGCAAATTAGACTGCAAAAGCACAAGTGGTGGATGTCAACTACTAGGCCCATCACTTATCAGCTGGTTTAGTAGAAAGCAACACTGTGTTGCTCTATCCGCAATTAAGTCAGAATATATAGCTATAAGAGAGTGCGTTGTACAGCTATTATGGATGATGCACACCCTAAAAGATTTTAACTTGAACCTTACAAATGTAAAAGTCTTAATTGATAATATTAGTTCAATTAACCTAACAAAAAATCCAGTGCATCATTCCAGAACTAAACACATTGAAATTAATTAGGCATCACTTTATCAGGGATCATGTTACTAAAGGCGACATTGAACTCAAATACATTGAGTCCAAGTCTAATTTAGCTGACATATTCACAAAACCACTCCCTGAAAGTAAATTTAGTAATCTGCGTAGAAAATTAGAGATGTGTTTAATAGACTAGGATTTTCAAAATTCAAAACAGTTTTAAAAAAAAATGATTGTTTTAAATTCTAGGTTAAAATTGTTTTATTTTTCAAAACTTTCCTACTTTTATATTTTAAAATAATTTTAGTCTTAGACTAGAAAAATTCCCTTAGAAATCATGTTCCCCTAGGACTAGTACTTGAGCAACTCACCAACACCCTAGGTTTACCTTGCTTGTGATTGACAAACATAGAAAGGGGTGAGATGCATAGCCCAGTTGCCTGAACTTAAGATGCTTATATCAGTGCATCGATATCAGTCTGGGCGTTAAATACCAAACATATGTTGATCAAGTTAAGTTACTCAGTTTGGTCAAACACTAACTGATTACAATGCACTTAACTTGACTAACCAAGTGAAAGCTGCTATCTTCTGATAGTTAGTAAGTACCTAATTGGTTAGACAACTATTTTGAATGTCAGGTTTAGGGGGCGGATTAAATCAATTTTTCTTTTTTTTTACACTTAGCACCAAAATTATTTTCTCCGCTTTAAAAATAATGTCCTCTCTTAAAATTTCTTTTTAAATCTGATCTTCGGAAATCAAATTTGATATATCTATTTTTGAAAGCTAGCTTTTATAAAACGAAGCTTTTAAATTGAATTTTATAAATTAAGATTTTAAAAATTGAATCTTTTGCAAACTTAGTTTTAATTAGTAGATTTTTCAAACTTAGGTTTGAAATTTTGGTTTTGAAAACTCATGTTTGAAAAGTGTTTCAAAGCTGAAACTTATTTTGAAAATTTAAACCTTGATCTTGAGACTTTGGTTTTGAAAACTCATGTTTGAAAAGTGTTTCAAAGTTGAAACTTATTTTGAAAATTTAAAAAATTCTGATCTTGAAATTTGAAACTTAAACACTTATGTTTGAAAATTAGACTATCTAAACTTAGCTTTCCTACACTATACTTGAAAATTAGCCTTTAAATTTTTTTAGAAAATTTTCTTTGAGTTTGCAAATTCATTTAATTTTGCAAAAATTTTATTTAAAAATTACTCAAAATGTACCAAATACTAAGTTATGTTGCAAAATTAGCTATTTTTCAAAACTTAGTTATTTTACAAAAGTTAAGAAATAAAAGCTAAATTACTATGTGTTGAAATTTAAACTCCCCCAAGTTAACTTGACATCATTTCTTATAATTTTTACTTTATCTATATTCTGTATTATTGATTGCTTGACCTATGTCCTTATTTGATGAATGCCAAAGGGAGAGGATATGTGGTTAAGTTAGAGCAACAAAATGTACAAAATGTCAAATTTAAAAACTAACTTAAACCTTAAAAATCATTTTTTTTTCATACTTTTTTGTTTTCACTAACTTAACCAAGTTATCATTCCATCAAAAAGGGAGAGACTGTTGGTGTGGTTAGCACTAACGATCTAACTCAAGTTTTGATGAATAACAAATTAGGTTAAGTTAGGTTTGTCGTTGTCTAACACTCTGATCGAGTGTGCAAGCGAAGTCCAAACAGGTCGACGGGCTGACCGGATGTCTGGCACGAAGCCCAGCTAGGTCAATGGGCTGACCGGATAGCTGGCAAGAAGTCCAAGCGGGTCGACGGGCTGACCGGACGCTTGGCACGAAGTCCAGCTAGGTTGATGGGTTGATCGGATAGCTAGCGAGAAGTCCAGACGGGTCGAAGGGCTGACCGGACGTCTGGCAGGTGAGTAAAGGTAAGTCACTAGAAGGGAGTGACTGTGAGGACACGTTCCCAGGAAGGGAACTTAGGCGTCGATCCGACTTAGAACCATTTCGGAACTCTAAGTCGAGATCTTAACTAGATTCCGGTCTCGGAGAGACGGAATCTAAGTCATACTCTTTTCTGTCTAATTATAAACTGTGTTAATACTTTGTTTTGCAGGATATACATTATTTATTTGCCTCGAACTAACCTTGTCTTGCAGGAAAAGATGTTTTCTGGAGAAAGGTGATTCGGGCGCCCGGAGGTAAGTTTTATCCTGATTGCGGCGTCGACACGTGGAGCTCGCTGGTTGGGTCAGCCACGTCATGATCGAGGCACCCTGAAGGTTCCAGGCGCCCCAAACCCTCCTATATAAGGAGGGTCAAGGCTGAAGCTTCAAAAACAACTCAGAATTGACGATCTACTCTCCTGCGCTCCTGCGACGTTGCGACATTACTCCGACAAAGCTCTGCTCCTTTTCTATTGTTTTATATTTGTCGGTATTTTATTTCTAGCTTTTCTGTACTTAATTTTTGTAATCAATTATTCGAATTGCTAGTGGATTGCCCAATGAAAGCACTCGACGAGTGCGGGCCTTGGAGTAGGAGTCGACACAGGCTCCGAACCAAGTAAAAAGAACCTGTGTTAGTCTTGCTCTTTTCTACTTTACTTTTCCACTGCATTTACTCTTGTTGGAACTGTAACGACCCAATTTAAAAGAACCTGTGTTAGTCTTGCTCTTTTCTACTTTACTTTTCCACTGCATTTACTCTTGTTGGAATTGTAACGACCCAATTTTCCCTATTCTGAGTTTCAAACGTCCATAAAAATGTTTGAAAATACTGTTAAAATATTCTAGAGATTTTTAGAAATTTTTAGAGTATTTTTGCATAATTTTTGGAGGTCGTTTAGTATTTTTACAAAACCAAAGAAGTTTAAGCAAAAAAAAAAAAAACGTTGGAGGAGAGGTTCAAACCCGCGACCTCGGGTCGGACTGAACCAAGCCAAACCGGCTTGACCAGCTGGGATAAGAGATTTATGTTAATCTCATATAGAGTTAAATAAGGTTATAGTATAGTTGGGTTATATCCGAATACTTATAAAAGGGAAATAAGTTTTGGGATTTTAAAAAAACCTAACTTTTTCTCCCGAAAACCTAATCTCCTTCGCTCTTCTCCCTCGCGACGGCGCAAAGCTGCGGCGGAAACCTAGAGCGAGCTAGGGTTGGAGATTCCGGCGCCGGCGAGACTTGATTCCAGCCGTCCCTCATCCACGGTGGCTGTTCCCGACGGAGAGAAGCCCGAGAGCTCCGAGAACACGCCGGAAAAGCTGCTACCCGAGCCCTAGAAGCCCTCCTTCCCTTCTTCTCGGTTGTAAGTGCAAGGACAAGCAAAAGTGAGTTGCTTCTCACCTGCAGTAGGAGTAGCTCCGATTTTTGCTTCGATGTTTCTTTATTTTCTTGAGTTTTACCGTGAGGAAATCTTGGTTTTTGTTTGCTGCCGTGAACCCTAAAGAAAGAAGGGAAGAGTTAGTACAGTTTAGGCATGAAGAACAGTAGCAAGATTTAAGGTTCTAAATTCCAGCAAGTTTAAAATTTGATTTCGAAGCATGTTTTGGAGGAAGTTTATAATTAGGTTGTTGCCATGAAACCTAATGAAGAATTGTTAGATTGATCCTTACCTTGGAGGAACTATAGTTCAGTTCAAGCACGTGGAATTGTTAGATTCGGAAGTTAACAGATTGTTTAGCTTTGATTAGCCATGTGTGGCACGTTGGGCTTCTTTTGCTTCCTTGCCGTGGCACCACAGATAGTTGCAACAAGTTTTGATTCCCGTTGCTTTGTGAAAGTATGAGTTTTCAACAAGTTTACATAGATTTTAAGCTTTAGCATGTTTAGTTTTGGTTGGCTATGAATTGGTTCTATTTTCTTATGTAAGGATAGCAAGATATTGATTTGGCTTGAGGTGTACATGTTTGCTTGTGAAGGCTTTGAATTCATTAGTAGCACAGATTTAGGTTTCCCTTATTACCTCAATGGGCACAGGAAATATGCTACGAGAATAAGTAAAGAGTGGATAGCTTATATTTGTAAAAGTTGTAAATCCTGGCAGAACATAGTATACAGATTTTTAGTACAGGATTAAGCTTGATTTCATCGCAGATAAAAGTGCAGAATAGGTTGAAAACATTATCAGATTTTATTGAGATTACAAGTGCAGAATTTTTATAAGTAAAGTATACAGATTTGAGGTTTAGCTATGCTACTTTCATTTAAGTATACAGATTTGAGTTTCTTTATTCTAGCATGAGGTTTAGCTATGCTTCCTTGCTACCATTCAGATAAGCATACAGATTTTGAATTATATAGCATTGCAGTTTTGATGGTTTAACATTGGAAGATCCAATTAGATCTCTAATAGCTTAATTAGACTTACAGATTTTAACTAAGCCTATAGTGCAGAATTTATTAAGTTTATAAGAGCAGAATTTTATTAAGCTTATAAGTGCAGAAGTTAGTTAGTGTAGTGAGCAGATTTTTATCAAGCTAGTATGCAGATTTCTGTTAAGCATTAGTATAGATTTCAGATTTGTTAAGTATAGTATGCAGACTTTAATAAGCAGATTTTTTATAAGTATAGCATGCAGATTTTTAAAGTATCAGTTTAACATGAGCAGTAATGATTCCTATCTTTAGTCTTTTGCTATTGGACTAATATGAGAAGTTATAAGCTAAGAAAGACCAAGACTTTAACTTGATCTCAATTTCAGAAGTTTAAGATTAAAAGCACACACAAGGTGTTTAATATCAAAAGCGCACACAAGGTGTTTGCTTAAAGGCCAAGTAAGGGCAAGTATAAAGAAGTTAGTAAGAAAGTATTTTACTTTTTAATGGCATGTACCGGACACAAGTTCCAAGGGATGGGCTCCAAGTTGCCCCTAGGCATAAGGCCTAGAAGTATCTTAGTAGTTTCGGGATTAGCTACCTCGATTCTTATTAAGAATGCGCGCAAAGTGGTACAATGCCGGGCCCAAGAGAAGTTGATTATTATTTTGAAGTATTAAAGTATAAATTTTGAAACAAATGAAACAAGCTTCAAATATGTTTAGAATTAGAAAGTTTAGTTTCTTGTTATTTGAAGCATGCAGTAGTAGCTTCAATTGTTTCCTTGCTACTAGATTATTCAGCATGTTTAGCTTTACATGTTTAGTAGTTTTACATGTTTAGTATGTTTCCTTTATTGGATTTTGAGCATGATTAGCTATACATGTTTAGTATTTCAGATAGTATGATTCCTTTGCTATTTATGAGCATGAGTAGTTTTATATGTTAGCATTCAGTTTTAGCATGTTTTTATTTATATACATGCATATCGAGTTTTTGTGAGTAGATAGCGCTCACTAAGCTTTATGCTTATAGACTGCACTTCCTCCTACTGCAGATAAAGGAAAGGAAAAGATTTAGCAAGGAAGGCGACAAGGTGGTGGTGATGAAGGTGTGTGATGACTGGACTATGGAGAGATCCAGAGTTTGCTAGCAAAAGTTCAGGATTTACCTGTTTAGAGTTTCAGTTTATGTTCTAGTTCTCTTTAAATGTTATTATGAGTTGAGATTGTAATTAAGTTTATTCCGCACTTGTAGTTGGGTCCTATTGTTGGAGGGATATAGTTGTTTGCTATTGTTAGAGTAGTTCCTTCTTCTTATTGTGTTATTATACTGCGTGGTTGTGAAGATATATGTTCCAGCCGCTTGTGGCTGAGTATAGTATATTTGTATTGATGATTTGGTCACCGGTACAGGGGAGACTCTGCCGAACTTTTTCGGTAGGGATTCCTCGTGGTTTTTAATTATACCGGTTAAGTAGAGTTAGTAGTTAAGTAACGGTCACTCTTAGAGAGTAGTAGTAGTAGTAAGAAGGGTGGTCGTTACAGTTGGTATCAGAGCAGTTCCCATTCTCCAGCATCACACACATCAGCATCATCCTTGCCGTCTTCAAGTAAGAAAGTATTTAAGTTCTTTCTTTATTGCTTTCCTTATTATTAACTGCAGTACAGAGTAATTGCTTATGAGTACTTAAGTAAGATAGAAATTATGGTTTCTCCTTCTTGATCCATATGTATGTATGCTAGAAAGGATAGAGGAGATATCAAGTCTTTTTCTCTGCATAACTAGATGTCATGAATAGGATATCCTCGTACCGTTCGTACTGAGAACCAAGATCAGGAGAACGAAGAGGTTAGATCAACTGAGCCCAATCTCTTTGAAGTTGTTACCCAACTCCAGAGACAAGTAGTAGAGCAGCAACAAGTGATTGCCAATCTGATGACTAATCAGAAGCCAGCTCCTCCCATTCCCCCCAACCATTTTTGTGGAGACCCCAGTGGTGACTGAAGTCCCATCAGTTGCTTTGGAAGTCGCCACAACACCTAGAAGACAAGAAGCATACCTCATCCAGTGGCTGAAACTGAAACTAGAAAGCTTCTCAGGCACGACTGAGCCCTGGGATGTCAGGCTTGGTTCAAGACACTGGAGAGCACCATGAAGCTTCTTGACTGGCCAGAAGTCAAGAAGGTTAAGTGTGCCTCTTTCTGCCTATCTGGAGATGCTTGTATGTGGTGGGAGCGAGTTAAGAGTAAGAGAGCAGTCAACCAAATGAGCCGGGTTGACTTCGAGACAGAGTTTTACAAAGAAGTCTTCCGTCAGGGGATCACCAATAAACAGTATAAGGAGCTTATGGAATTCAGACAAGGTGACCTACCAGTAGAAGAAGCGGTTAAAAGATTTAACAGGCTAGCTCACCTTTGCCTAGAGTTAGTAAGTATAGTGAAAGAATGAGTCAGACTGATGCTCCTAATGCTGAGACCAGAAATAACACCTAATGTGATGTAGTGAAACTCACCGACCATAGATTGGTGAAGAGCTAGTCAGCAGGGCATTAGTGAGCATTATCTGAACAGCAACAAGGCACAACAAACACAACACAAGCCAGTCAAGATAGAAGACAAGACAGTGGGGAAACAGAGACCCTAGTCAAGTAATCAGAACTGGAGTACAGAAGAACAAGAAAGACCCAAGCAGGAAGATGTTCGGGTAGTCTGTGAGTATCCAAAGGTATTTCTAGAAGAGCTACCTGGACTACCTCACAAAAGAGAAGTGGAGTTTGAAATTGAATTGGTTCCTGACGCCAGCCCAATTTCAAAAGCCCTGTATCAAATTTCTCTAGCAGAGCTAAAAGAGTTATAAGAACAATTTCAGGAGTTACTTGACAAGGGTTTCATCCGCCCTAGTCATTTACCCCGGGAAACTCTAGAGTTGTTCGTTAAGAAGAAAGACGGATCTATGCTAATGTGCATATATTTTAGAGCGCCGAGCAAAGGAGCAGTTAGGGACAAGTACCCTCATTCCAGAATAGATGATCTATATGATCAGCTAAAAAAGGGTAATAGAGTTCTCTAAAATAGACCTGTGCTCTGGGTATCATCAGCTGGAAGTGAAAGAAAGTGATCCACCAGGTAAAGCTAATAAAGTGGCAGATGCACTAAGCAGAAAATCCAGTGCATTCCTGATGTCCTTGTCATCATTAGCCCTGCCACTACAGAAGGAGTTGTCAGATTTCGGACTTGAAATTATTTATGGGCAACTCTCTGCATTGACTCTAGAGTCAACCCTTCTTGAGGATATACAGAAGAAGCAAAGTGAAGATCCTGATATCTAAAAGATCAAGCAACGGATACAGAAAGAAGAAAATTTAGAGTTTCGAGTATCAGACAGTGGAATTCTTTATCAGGGGAGCCGCCTTTGTGTTCCCAATGACAAAGAGTTGAGAAAGAAAATTTTAGAAGAAGCTCATAGTACACCTTATTCCATGCATTCTGGTTCTACCAAGATGTATCAAGACGGGAAACAAAGATTCTGGTGGTCTGGACTCAAAAGAGATGTAGCTAAATATGTCAGTACCTGCCTGACATGTCAGAGGGTCAAAGCAGAACACCAGAGACCAGGAGGAGTTCTACAACCTCTTCCTATACCAGAGTGGAAGTGGGAAGACATATCCATGGATTTCATAACAGGTCTCCCAAGAACCACAAATGGATATGATGCGATATGGGTGATAGTGGATAGATTGACCAAGTCTGCCCATTTTCTAGCCATCAAGGTGTCCCACTCTATAGAACAGTTGGCACAGTTATGTGTTAAGGAGGTGATCAGACTTCATGGAGTTCCCAAATCTATTGTTTCTGATAGAGATGGGCGCTTCACCTCTCACTTTTGGGAGTGTGTTCAGACTGCACTAGGCACCAAACTCAAATTCTGCACAGCCTTCCATCCTCAGACTGATGGACAGACAGAGTGAGTAAATAAGATCCTAGAAGATATGCTCAGGGCTTGTGCACTAGATTTTTAAAGGCAGTTGGTGCAAATATCTGTGCTTACCTGAGTTTGCCTACAACAATAGCTATCAGACCACCATTAAGATGGCACCATATGAGGCGTTGTATGGCAGAAAGTGCAGATCACCTATATGCTGGCAAGAAGCAGGTGAAAGAAAGGAAATGGAAGTAGAGCTGGGTATTCAGACAGAGCTGATAGATGAAACTACTTAGGCGATTCAGAAGATCAGACAGAGAATTGAGACTGCCCAGAGTAGACAGAAGAGTTATGCCGACACACGCCGTAGGTCACTTGAATTCCAAGTAGGGGATTCAGTTTTTCTCAAGGTCGCTCTTATGAAGGGAGTGATGAGATTTGACAAGAAGGGCAAATTAAGTCCTCGTTATGTAGGACCTTACCTGATCACAGAAAGAATTGAGAAAGTAGCTTACAAGCTGGATTTACCACAGGACATGTCAAAAATACATAATGTATTTCATGTCTCCATGTTAAAGAAGTGTCTTCATGACCCTAGCCAAGTGATTGAACCTCAGTCAGTGCAGATCCAAGAGGATCTTAGTTATGAGAGTAGACCTACACAGATAGTGGATAGAGCAGTCAAGAGACTAAGAAGCAAAGAAGTACCACTAGTGAAGGTCGTCTAGCAGAACCAGAAGCACGAGGAAGTCACTTGAGAACGTGAGGACGGTACGAGACAGAAGTATCCAGAATTGTTCTAAGTTCGAGGACGAACTTTTTATAAGGTATGGGGAATTGTAACGACCCAATTTTCCCTATTCTGAGTTTCAAACGTCCATAAAAATGTTTGAAAATACTGTTAAAATATTCTAGAGATTTTTAGAAATTTTTAGAGTATTTTTGCGTAATTTTTGGAGGTCGTTTAGTATTTTTACAAAACCAAAGAAGTTTAAGCAAAAAAAAAAACGTTGGAGGAGAGGTTCAAACCCGCGACCTCGGGTCGGACTGAACCAAGCCAAACCGGCTTGACCAGCTGGGATAAGAGATTTATGTTAATCTCATATAGAGTTAAATAAGGTTATAGTATAGTTGGGTTATATCCGAATACTTATAAAAGGAAATAAGTTTTGGGATTTTAAGAAAACCTAACTTTTTCTCCCGAAAACCTAATCTCCTTCGCTCTTCTCCCTCGCGACGGCGCAAAGCTGCGGCGGAAACCTAGAGCGAGCTAGGGTTGGAGATTTCGGCGCCGGCGAGACTTGATTCCAGCCGTCCCTCATCCACGGTGGCTGTTCCCGACGGAGAGAAGCCCGAGAGCTCCGAGAACACGCCGGAAAAGCTGCTACCCGAGCCCTAGAAGCCCTCCTTCCCTTCTTCTCGGTTGTAAGTGCAAGGACAAGCAAAAGTGAGTTGCTTCTCACCTGCAGTAGGAGTAGCTCCGATTTTTGCTTCGATGTTTCTTTATTTTCTTGAGTTTTACCGTGAGGAAATCTTGGTTTTTGTTTGCTGCCGTGAACCCTAAAGAAAGAAGGGAAGAGTTAGTACAATTTAGGCATGAAGAACAGTAGCAAGATTTAAGGTTCTAAATTCCAGCAAGTTTAAAATTTGATTTCGAAGCATGTTTTGGAGGAAGTTTATAATTAGGTTGCTGCCATGAAACCTAATGAAGAATTGTTAGATTGATCCTTACCTTGGAGGAACTATAGTTCAGTTCAAGCACGTGGAATTGTTAGATTCGGAAGTTAACAGATTGTTTAGCTTTGATTAGCCATGTGTGGCACGTTGGGCTTCTTTTGCTTCCTTGCCGTGGCACCACAGATAGTTGCAACAAGTTTTGATTCCCGTTGCTTTGTGAAAGTATGAGTTTTCAACAAGTTTACATAGATTTTAAGCTTTAGCATGTTTAGTTTTGGTTGGCTATGAATTGGTTCTATTTTCTTATGTAAGGATAGCAAGATATTGATTTGGCTTGAGGTGTACATGTTTGCTTGTGAAGGCTTTGAATTCATTAGTAGCACAGATTTAGGTTTCCCTTATTACCTCAATGGGCACAGGAAATATGCTACGAGAATAAGTAAAGAGTGGATAGCTTATATTTGTAAAAGTTGTAAATCCTGGCAGAACATAGTATACAGATTTTTAGTACAGGATTAAGCTTGATTTCATCGCAGATAAAAGTGCAGAATAGGTTGAAAATATTATCAGATTTTATTGAGATTACAAGTGCAGAATTTTTATAAGTAAAGTATACAGATTTGAGGTTTAGCTATGCTACTTTCATTTAAGTATACAGATTTGAGTTTCTTTATTCTAGCATGAGGTTTAGCTATGCTTCCTTGCTACCATTCAGATAAGCATACAGATTTTGAATTATATAGCATTGCAGTTTTGATGGTTTAACATTGGAAGATCCAATTAGATCTCTAATAGCTTAATTAGACTTACAGATTTTAACTAAGCCTATAGTGCAGAATTTATTAAGTTTATAAGAGCAGAATTTTATTAAGCTTATAAGTGCAGAAGTTAGTTAGTGTAGTGAGCAGATTTTTATCAAGCTAGTATGCAGATTTCTGTTAAGCATTAGTATAGATTTCAGATTTGTTAAGTATAGTATGCAGACTTTAATAAGCAGATTTTTTATAAGTATAGCATGCAGATTTTTAAAGTATCAGTTTAACATGAGCAATAATGATTCCTATCTTTAGTCTTTTGCTATTGGACTAATATGAGAAGTTATAAGCTAAGAAAGACCAAGACTTTAACTTGATCTCAATTTCAGAAGTTTAAGATTAAAAGCACACACAAGGTGTTTAATATCAAAAGCGCACACAAGGTGTTTGCTTAAAGGCCAAGTAAGGGCAAGTATAAAGAAGTTAGTAAGAAAGTATTTTACTTTTTAATGGCATGTACCGGACACAAGTTCCAAGGGATGGACTCCAAGTTGCCCCTAGGCATAAGGCCTAGAAGTATCTTAGTAGTTTCGGGATTAGCTACCTCGATTCTTATTAAGAATGCGCGCAAAGTGGTACAATGCCGGGCCCAAGAGAAGTTGATTATTATTTTGAAGTATTAAAGTATAAATTTTGAAACAAATGAAACAAGCTTCAAATATGTTTAGAATTAGAAAGTTTAGTTTCTTGTTATTTGAAGCATGCAGTAGTAGCTTCAATTGTTTCCTTGCTACTAGATTATTCATCATGTTTAGCTTTACATGTTTAGTAGTTTTACATGTTTAGTATGTTTCCTTTATTGGATTTTGAGCATGATTAGCTATACATGTTTAGTATTTCAGATAGTATGATTCCTTTGCTATTTATGAGCATGAGTAGTTTTATATGTTAGCATTCAGTTTTAGCATGTTTTTATTTATATACATGCATATCGAGTTTTTGTGAGTAGATAGCGCTCACTAAGCTTTATGCTTATAGACTGCACTTCCTCCTACTGCAGATAAAGGAAAGGAAAAGATTTAGCAAGGAAGGCGACAAGGTGGTGGTGATGAAGGTGTGTGATGACTGGACTATGGAGAGATCCAGAGTTTGCTAGCAAAAGTTCAGGATTTACCTGTTTAGAGTTTCAGTTTATGTTCTAGTTCTCTTTAAATGTTATTATGAGTTGAGATTGTAATTAAGTTTATTCCGCACTTGTAGTTGGGTCCTATTGTTGGAGGGATATAGTTGTTTGCTATTGTTAGAGTAGTTCCTTCTTCTTATTGTGTTATTATACTGCGTGGTTGTGAAGATATATGTTCCAGCCGCTTGTGGCTGAGTATAGTATATTTGTATTGATGATTTGGTCACCGGTACAGGGGAGACTCTGCCGAACTTTTTCGGTAGGGATTCCTCGTGGTTTTTAATTATACTGGTTAAGTAGAGTTAGTAGTTAAGTAACGGTCACTCTTAGAGAGTAGTAGTAGTAGTAGTAAGAAGGGTGGTCGTTACAGGAACATTTTTCGATATTCACCCCCCCCCTCTATCGAGATTCACGATCCAACAGTATGCTCCTAAGATTCGACGGAATTTAGTTTCTATTAATAATATTCTTGATTTGTATTATTGTATAAACTTTTATAGTCGTTATGTCAAACTAAGAATTAACTCTGTATTATTAGGGTATGATTATATATTGAATGGTTTCATGGTTCTTGATGTAGAACCATATTTTAATTATGACAATAATAGTTATTTTTTAAACATTATTTTTACTAGCAATGCTGATATAAATGATGAAGTTTGACATGCTAGATTATGACATATAAGACAAGAATGAATGAATAGATTAGCTAAAGAGGGTTTACTAGGCACTCATGCTAAAGTTAACTTGTCTATATGTGGACATTGCCTTGTAGAAAATCATTTAGTAAAGCCATTAGGGCTGAATCACCATTACAATTAATTCATTCGGATATTTGTGGTCCAATAAATGTTAAGGCTAGACATAAAAGTTCTTATTTCATTACATTTATTGATGGCTTCACATATTTTGGTCACGTATATTTAATTTCCTACAAATTTGAAGCATTAGATTACCGTAATCATTATATGAATGAAGTTGATAATCAATTGAAATGAAAGGTTAAAACCTTACGTACTGACTATGAAGGTGAATATTTATCTATTCAGTTCAAGACAATATATAATGAGAAAGGGATTATTAGACAGTTATCTATCCCTGAAACTCTATAGCAAAATAGAGTTGCTGAAAGAAGAAATCGAACTCTTTAGATATGGATAGGTCTATGATGGCTCAAGGTAATTTGCTAATTTTTTATTAGGGAGATGCGTTATTAGTTGTAACCTATATACTTAATCGAGTGTCTTCTAAATCTGTTCCATCTACTCCATATGAACATTGGACAAGCAGGAAACCATATTTGAGTAATCTGAGACCTTGGGCTTAGCTGCTTATATTCATGATAAGACTTACAACTATAGAAAATTAGGACCTAGAGGTAAGAAATGTTAATATTTCTAATGTTATGTTTTTATTGGTGAGCAACAAGATGGAATCATCTCTAAAATAGAGATGACAAATGCTATTTTTCTCAAAACTGTGTTCCCAATGAGAGATGAAGTTGATAAGATAATTCTTTTATTTGTGATAGAGGAGGATAATTTTCCTTTATCAACAATTAGGTATCACGAGAGATGCTTGAATCTGTTGGATCGTGAAAGTCGCTAGAGGGGGGGGAGGGGTGAATAGCGATCGAAAAATTATTGTATCAAATTAGAGTAAGCACATCGGAAGAATAAAATCAAAACAATGCTAACACAAACCAATTTACTTGGTTCGGAGCCTTGGTCGACTCCTACTCCAAGGCTCGTACTCGTCAAATGCTTTCGTTGGTCAATCACTCATAGTTCACAAAATCAGATTGCAATATTGAGTACAAGAAATATTAAGAAAAATACCGACAATAATGAAAGAAAGAAAACTTTAGCAAGTTGTCGGAGAAGCAGCATCGCAGGAGCATAGGGCAGTAGAGCAGTCGTTGGAAGACGTTGTTGTGTTTTGCTCTAGGGTGAGATCTCCTTATATAGGACGCTCCGGGCGCACGAATCCCTTCAAGGCACCCAGACCATGACATAGGCCCGACCAATCAGCGCGCTCCTCGTTGCTACAGGATAGAGTCTTGCCTTCCGGGCGCTCGGACCGATTCCGGGCGCCTGGACCACCATCTTCCAGAAAATCCTTCTCCTGCAAGAAAATATTAGTCCGAGGCAAAATAAAAGTTATACTACCCTGCAAAACAAAAGTTAGCACAAATATAATAAAAGAGTAGTAAGATTCCGTCTCACCGAGACTGGAATCTAGTCACGATCTCAACTTAGATTCCCGAAATGGTTCTAAATTGGATCGACTCCTACTGTTCCCTCGAATGGGGAACGCGTCCTCACCAAGTCACTCCCCTCTAGTGACTTACCTTAACTTACCTGCTAGACGTCTGGTCAGCCCGTCAACCCGTTTGGACTTTGTGCCAGCTATCAGGTCAGCCCATCAACTTAGCTGGACTTCGTGCCAAACATCCGGTCAGCCCGTGGACCAGTATGGACTTTGTGCCAGCTATCAAGTCAGCCCGTTCACCTAGCTGGACTTCGTGCCAAACATTCGGTCAGCCCGTCGACTAGTCCGGTCTTCGTGCCAGCTATTTGGTCGACCCGTCGACCTAGCTGGGCTTCTCCTGCACACTTAGTTAAAGTGTTAGATCACAATGAAACTAACTTAACCTACTTTATCATTCATCAAAACCTGAGTTAGATTGTTAGTGTTAATCGCACCAACAATCTTCCCCTTTTTGATGCAATGACAACCTGGGTTAAGTTAGTGAAAAATATGCAAAAAGTAAGTAGCAAGCAATGACTTGGTTTTTAAGTTAGATTTGGTTTTATATATTTTTGTTGCTAACTAACTTAAACCACCTAACCCTCCCCCTTTGGCATTCATCAAAAATAATAGCAAGCATAGACAAAAAAATGGTAATGTAAAAGAAAATAAATCTGACAACAGAAAATTTTGATAAAATTTTCAGTTTACCTGGGGGAGTTAAAAGTTTTTGAAAGATTTTTAAATTTTTCAACATTGTCTAACTTTTTCAAAATAGCTAAGTTTTTTTGAAAAATAGCATATATTCAAAAACTAACTTTTGTAGAATTGCCAAAATAACGTAGTTTTTAAGTTTGCAAAAACTTGAAGTAATTTTCTTAAGGCAATTTTTCAAAAACAGTTTTCAAACATAAGTTTATAAAAGCCAATTTTAAAAATGAATTTGTAAAAGTTTACTTTCAAAAATAAGTTTGTAAAAGTCAATTTTAAAATCAATTTTCAAAAATAAGTTTGTAAAAGGCAGTTTTAAAACTAATTTTAAAAGACAAGTCAATTTTCAAAACCAGGTTTGTAAGATTAAAGCACTTTTAAAGTATTTTTGACAAACATTTTTCAAAAATGATTTTACCAAATATTTTTTTAAAGAAATTTACTAAGTATGAAAATAATTTGAGTTAATCTTCCTCCTGAACCTGACAAAAAAAAACTTCAACTGTCTAATCATTTAGTTACTTACTGACTATCAGAAGATAGCAACTTTCATTTGGTTAGTCAGGTTAAGTTAATTGTATTTAGTTAGTATTTGACTAAGCTAAAATACTTAACCTGATTAATATTTGTTTGGTTTTTAACGCCCAGACTTATGATGATGCACTGATATAAGTATCTTTAAGTCTAAGTAATCTGCCTATACATCTCACCCCTTTCTAAGTTCAAAAATACACAAACAAGTTAGCCCTAATATGCTGGTGAGATGCTCAAACCTTAGATCTATAGGAGCATGCTTTCTAAGGGATTGATCTAATCTAAGGCTAAAATTGATTTTTGAAATTCTAAAAATGAGAAATTTTGAAAACATAAAAGTTTTATCCTAGAATTTAAGAAAAACATTTTTGAAAAGAATTTCTGCAATTTAAGAATCCTAGTCTATTAAGCACATTCCTAATTTTCGACGTAGGTTACTAAACTCACTTTCAGGGAGGGGTTTAGTGAGTATGTCAACTAAATTAAACTTGGATTCAATGTATTTGAATTCAATATCTCCTTTAGTAACATGATCTCTGATAAAGTGGTGTCTAATTTCAATGTGTTTGGTTCTTGAATGATGTACAGGATTTTTTGTTAAGTTAATTGAGCTAACATTATCAATTAATACTTTTACATTTGTAAGGTTTAAATTAAAGTCTTTTAAGATGTGCATCATCCATAATAGTTGTGCGACACATTCTCCTATAACTATGTATTCTGACTCAGTAGTAGATAGAGCAACACAATGTTGCTTTCTATTAAACCAGCTGACAAGTGATAGGCCCAGGAGTTGACATCCACCACTTGCACTTTTATGGTCTAACTTACAGCCAGCATAATCTGAGTCAGAATAGCCTATTAGTTCAAAATTGTTAGTTCAAGGATACCAAATTCCTACATTGGATGTTCCTTTAAGATACCTAAAGATTTGCTTGACTTGAGTCAAATGAGATTCTTTAGCACAGGTTTGGTATCTAGCACACATACTAACTGCAAATAAAATATCGGGTCGACTTGCAGTTAAGTATAGTAGGCTACCTATGTCACTCTTATAGTATTTTAAGTCAATTGGTTTTCCATTAGGGTCGTCATCTAGGATTGTGTTAACTGCCATATATATTTTTATTTCTTTAGTATTTTTCATCCCGAATTTTTTAAATAATTCTTCAGTATATTTTTATTGATAAATATAATTACCTTCATTTGTTTTTTTTTATTTGTAATCCTAAAAAGTAAGTTAGTTTACCTACTAGACTCATTTCAAATTCTTGTTCCATTAAAGTTGTAAATTCTTGTAAAAATTCTGAGTTGGTTGATCCAAAGATTATGTCATCTACATAGATTTGGGCTATAAATATATCCTCTTCTATTGATTTGACAAATAGAGTTGGGTCGATTTGACCTTGGTTGAACCCTTTGGATATTAGGTAAGAGGTCAACCTTTCATACCATGCCCTAGGTGCTTGCTTATGTCTGTATAAGGCTTTCTTTAGCTTAAAGACATAGTCAAGATGATCTAAATTTTCAAACCCAGGTGGTTGTCCTACATAGACTTCTTCTTTTATTAGTCCATTTAGAAAGGCAGATTTGACATCCATTTAATATAATTTAAACCCTTTATGGGATGCATAGCTAAGTAACATTCTAATGGACTCTAGTCTAGCTATTGGGGCATAAGTTTCATCGTAGTCAAGTCTCTCTACTTGACTAAACCTTTTAGAAACTAGCCTAGTTTTATTTCTAGTGATTTCCCTAGTTTTGTTTAGTTTATTTCTGAACACTCATTTTGTTTCTATTACCTTTTTATTTTTAGGTGGTGGTACTAAGTCCCAGACTTGGTTTCTCTCAAATTGGGCTAGTTCCTCTTGCATAGCTATGATCTAGTCTGGGTCAAGTAAGGATTCATCTATAGACTTGGGTTCAATTTTTAAAATTAGGGATATTTGGCTTAGGTTTCTAAATGATGACCTAGTTTGAACCCTTAGGTCTGGATCACCAATTATTTGATCAATTGGGTAATTTGGGTTGACTCTTATGATTCTAGGGGGTTGATTCACTTGAAGGTGATCTTCTTCTTCGTTATTTAAAGATTCACTGGTTTCCTCTTGATTATTGTTACCTTGAACAAAATCAATTGGTTGAATTTGTTCTAGGTTTCGATTAGACTCTTCAAATTTCACATTTAAGATTTCTTCAATTCTTAGTGTGACTTTATTATAAATTCTATAACCTCTACTGTTTAGTGAATATCCTACAAAAATTCCATCTTCTATTTTAGAGGTAAACTTTCCCAAGTGTTCTCTTGTGTTTAGTATGTAGGCTGGACATCCAAATACTTTAAAATATTTGATATTGGGTTGTTTAGGTCTTATTATGAGTTTTATTTAGTGTAATTCTATTTTGCACATAACATGTTATACTAACAGCTTCTGTCCAAAAATATTTAGGTAAGTTATATTCATTTAGCATTGTCCTAGAGGCTTCAAGTAAAGTTCTATTTTTTTCTTTCTATAATTTCATTTTGTTGAGGTGTTTTAGGATACGAGAATTCATGATGATATCCGTTTTCGAGACAAAATTGGCTGAAGTTATGATTTTTAAATTCACCTCCGTTGTCACTTCTAATTCTTTTAATTTTTAGATCTTTTTCATTTTCAACTTGTTTACAAAAATTCATAAAGATTTCAAATGTTTCATCTTTATTTTTTAAGAATTTTACCCAGGTGAATCTAGAATAATCATCTATTATTACTAAACAATATAAACTACCATTTATTGATTTGACCCCATGGGAGTCAAATAAGTCTAAGTGTAAAAGTTCCAGTATTGAGTTTGTTTGAAGTTGATTAGTTGACTTGTGAGTAGATTTTGTTTGTTTTCCTTGTTGACAAGCATTACAAATTGTCGAGTTTAAGTTAGGTAATTTTGGTAATCCTCTAACTAATTCATTTAATTTACTTATATTTCTGAAGTTAGTGTGTGACATTCTTCTTGCCATAACCAGGTTTCTTCTTTTTGTGTTAAATAACACTTAATTGAAGAAGTAATTAGGTTAATTGCATAGATATTGTCTTGTCTAAACCCTTTTAAACTTATAGAAGGGTTGTCTAAGTGCTTGATTAAGCATTTCGAAGATAAAAACCTAACCTTATATCCAGTGTTACATAATTGACTAATACTAAGAAGATTAAACTTGAAATTTTCAACGAATAATACTTTGTAAAAATAAAATCAATTCTAGGTTTAATGTTACCTATACCAATTATCTTAAGTTTACCGTTATTCCTGAAGGCAACTGTTCCTAAGCTTTTATGTGTTAGTTCAGTGAATTTGGTGTGATCCCCAGTCATATGTTTAGAGCAACCGCTGTCCATGTAACGACCCAATTTTCCTTATTTTAAGTTCTAAAAGTCCATAAAAATATTTGGAAATACTTTTAAAATATTCTAGAGATTTTTAGGAATTTTTAGAGCATTTTTATGCAAATTTTGGAGGTCGTTTAGTAGGGTCACAAAAAGAAAGAAGTTTAAAAAAAAAAAAAAAAAAAAAAAAACGTTGAAGGGGAGACTCGAACCCAAGACCTTGACCCGAACCGAAACTCAGTCGAACCCAGCCCAACCAGCTGAGCTACAAGGTTTTTGTTAACCTTATAAGGAAAGAATTAAATTTATAGCATAGTTAAGCGATATTTTAGAAACCGAAAATAAACTTTGTAAATAAAGAGGTGCGCGGATAAGGATTCGAAGCCTAGACCCCTTGGGTTGGTTGAGAGCCGACTAACCAGCTGGGCTGCGTGTGTTTTATTAACCTAGCATGGAGAGAAATAGATTTAAGCATAGTTGGAAATCGAATTAAAACTAAGTTATAAAGGGTTAAGTGATTTTTCCGTGACCTAAACCTAAGCCTTTTCCTCTCTTTTTCTTTCCTCGACGGCGCGATTCTCCTCTCGGGCGAAACCGCAGCCAAGGCGAGGGTTTCCTCCTCTCGACGTCGGTGAGGCGTTTTCCGGCCGGTCTCCACCCGTGGGTGACCTTTCCGGCAAGGAAAGCTTGGGGAACACAAGGAAAAGGGAGAAACCGAAGCTCTACCGAAAACCTAGGGCGCTCCTCGTGTTGTAAGTCCAAGAACCACCGCGGTAAGTGCTTCTCACCTGCGGTAGGAGTAGCTCTCGGGGTTTTGTTTTGCATTTTTGTTGTGAAATGAACAATAGCAACCTTTTCATTCTAGCATATGGATTAGATTGCAACCCTTGCTTTAACAATTCGGTTTAAGTTTTTTTTGGGTTAAGTTCTTTTGGCCATTTTAATGCACGGACAGAGTTTTGATGTTTTCCTTGATTGTCACAGCATGCTTTTTGGATGTTTTTACCTTACATTTCAGGCATGTCTAAGTAGCTATGCTTCTTTCCAATCATGGCATGATTAAAGAATGGTTAAGATTCAAAAATGCTTAGTTTCACAAGTTTGTCATTTGAAACCTGTTACTGCCGTGAGCTTCCTAAGACCATGTGGGTTGTTAATTCTGATTGAGTTTGTTTTGGATATATCCAGATACTTATTAGTGGCATATGGTTTTAGAATCCTGTGCATAATGTATATATGTGAGAAATACAAGCAAAGTAAGACTATGGTCACAAATTGATCTTGAATTCCAGAATTTAGAATCAAAGCACACTAAGTGCTTAAATAAATGCCAAGGCATTTTATTACAAGAAGTATTTAAAGAAGGATATAAAGAAAAGTATTTTACTTTTAAAAGGGCATGTACCGGACACAAGGTCCAAGGGATGGGCTCCAAGTTGCCCCTAGACATAAGGTCTAGAAGTGTCTTAATGGTTTTGGGATTAGCTACCTCAATTCTCATTAAGAAAGGCGCGCAAAGTGGTACAATGCCGGGCCCAAGTAAAGTTGAATATTATTTTTAAAGTATAAAAGTATTAATTTGGAAACAAACAAAACAAGTTCTTTTATCTAAGTTGCAAATTCTAGCAAGTTAAATTGTTGTTTTCCTTTAGAGATGCATGATGTAGTTCTATCTGCTATTTTCATGTTGAGCATGTACTCCCTGTTTTCTTTAATGCTTATGCATTCCTTATCGGATTTTGTGAGTAGAAAGCACTTACTAAGCTTTTAGCTTATAGATACTATTTACCTCCTACTGCAGATACAGATAAGAGTAAAGGAAAAGCTAAAGTGTTATAGAGGAAGGCGACAAGGAGATGTTGGTGGTGTGTGTGTGATGCCGGATATGGAAGCTTGGGACCTTACTAGAAGAGTTTAGAAATTGTATTTGCTGGTGTTTATGTTACTGTTAGAGTAGAATTTATTTTGCATTACTAATTTCGTTATCTTCCTGTCATTTAGTTGGAATAACTGTTAAGCTGAGAACATGTTCCTTTTTCCTTATTCTGGCTTAGTTTTCAAGTTTTGTGAAGTAAGATCATATCTGATTGGAGTTTGATTTTTTTTATATAAGAAGTTCATATCTGATTTTTAGTTTGCAAACTTAGTTGGAAGTGTGAAGTGGTATGCTCAGTTGCTTTAGATTCTGTTATAGCATGAAATTTTCTGCAGTAAGATTCGTTTCCATGATCAGCAGGTTGTATTTCCGTAGATTGATTGGTTACTTCGTATTGTTGGAACATTTGCTTAGTACTGCTGAAATTTTCTTCCCATTACAATGGCAGCATGCATTACAAATTTTTCCCTTTATGTTGTTGCCTTAAAACTTAGGTATAGTGGTTTTAAAATCTCAGAACGAATCACAACATTCTTTTGATAGATATAGAAGCATGTTTTACATATGATCAGTAGCCCTTGTTTTATGGAAGGAAAACATGTGATGTTCGGATTACATCACATGCATTCTTGGTCTATGGAAGGAGTAGTAGTACATGTGATGTTCTGATATGCATTCTTGTAGGGATCGAAGCTTCACCGAAATGCATATCAGAACAGTAGCAGTTACTTGCAGTGATGTTCTGATATGTCTTGTGATCGTTATAGTTGTGTTCAATAAATGAGCAGTAGGTTTAATTGGCCTTCTTTTATTTCTGTTCAGTTGTAGAATAAAATGAATGCAAGATATTAAAGGATGTAGCAAACAGTGGAGATACTTAAGCTTCATTTGTCTATATGTTATACTTGCTCGTTGATTCACTTATTTGCATGTTTGATAAAAAAAAAAATAAAGGTATCATGAAATGGTATGCTGCTATCTAGAGATATGTTCTGATATGCGATATGTTCAAATAGTTTAAAGTATCTCTAGTGTTAAAGTAAGTAGTACAAGTTATGTGTAGATAGAAGAAACAGTGGTGGTCACCCTCAGAGTAGTAAGGAGGGTGGCCGTTACAGTCCAATATTCACTTGGTTTCCTACAATAGGTAGGAATTAAAATTAGTTTGAGTTTGAATTTAATTTTACATGGAATGATTTAAGTTTAACTATTTAGGTAAAGATTTTTAAACAGTTTTTAAATTAAATTAGTTTTTTAAAATAAATTTTTAAAATATTTTTTTAAAGTTAAATAATTTTTAAGATAAATAAATTTTTTTAAGTTAAATAAATTTTTAAAATAATTTTATAAGTTAAATAAATTTTTAAAATAATTTTTTAAGTTAAATAAATTTTTTAAATGAATTTTTAATTTTTAAATATTTTTTTACAAATTTTAAAATAAATTTGTAAGTTTTTAAAATAATTTTTTAAGTTAAATAAAATTTTAAAATTTTAAAATAATTTTTTTAAGTTAAATAAATTTTTAAGATTTTAAAATAATTTTTTAAGTTAAATAAATTTTTAAAATAATTTTTTTTTTAGTTAAATAAATTTTTAAAATAAAATTTTAAAATTTTAAAATATTTTTTTTTATAAAACAATTAATTTAAATAAATTTTTAAAATAATTTTTTAAGTTAAATAAATTTTTTAAATATTTTTTTTTAAGTTAAATAGATTTTTTAAATAAATTTTTTAATTTTAAAAATATTTTTTTCATTTTTAAATAACTTTTTAAATTTAAATAAAATTTTAAAATTAATTTTTAAGTTTTGAAAATAATTTCTTTAAGTTAAATAAATTTGTAAAATAAAATTTTTAAGTAAAAAAATTTTTAAAATAATTTGTTTAAGTTAAATAAAATTTTAAAATAAATTTTTAAGTTTTTAAAATAATTTTTTAAGTTAAATAAATTTTTAAAATAATTTTTTAAGTTAAATGAATTTTTAAAATATTTTTTTTTGTTAAGTAAATTTTTAAAATATCTTTTTTTAAAGTTAAATAAATTTTTAAATAATTTTTTAAGTTAAATAAATTTTTATGTTTTTAAAATATTTTTTAAAAAATAATTTTTATTTAATTTTATTTTATTTTATTTTATTTTTATTTTTATTTTTATTTTAAGTTAATTTTAATTTATTTTAATGTAATTTAATTTAATTTGATTTGATTTGATTCGATTCGAATTGATTTGATTTGATTCGATTCGATTCGAATCAATTTGGTTCGATTCGAAGTCTTTAGTCATCTCACCCGATCTATGTTTTTAATCAGGGAAACCTATAATTTTTGTGAGATGAAGTTAAGTTCAATTTTTTAGGGTTTGATTTAACTTTGTGTTAGATTCTCGGTTAGCTTTGGGCTTAACAAATAGACATTCTTTGTTTGGAAGCTGGCATCACTGTAACCCTTTACAGCTAGCTCATCATCGCCTCCATATATCAAGAAATATTCTTTAGTCCTTCTCAAGTACTTAAGAATATTCTTGACCGCTATCCAGTGACACTCACCTGGATCTGACTGGTATCAGCTCGTCATGCTCAAGGCATACGAAATATCAGGACGAGTACATAGCATGACGTACATGATAGATTCTATGGCTGAAGCATAAGGGATCTTATCCATGCGGTCTCTCTCCTCTCTAGAAGAGGGACTTTGAGTCTTCAAAAAACTCACACCATGTGACATCGGCAGAAATCTGTAGGACCGTTAGATTCGATAGAGGGGGGTGAATATCGATTTGAAAACTTAGAGTATAAACGCAGCGGAAAAGTAAAATAGACACAAATGTTTTTTAGTTCGTTCGGATCCTGTGACGACTCCTACTCGAAGGCCCGTGGTCCTTGACCACTTTCGTTGGGCAATCACTAACAAGTCGAAATATGATTACAGAATGAATACAGGAAATGCTAGTAAAAATAAAGCAATACCGACAAGGAAATTAAATAAAAACCGAAGGAGCACTTTGTCGGAGCGTTGTTGGCGTCGCACTGAACGTCGAGCAGCAAGACCAGCAGTAGAAGAGTTCTCAGATTGATTGATGATGAAGCTCCTGCCTGGGGCTTCTTTTATATGCTGTTCCGGGCGCTTGGATCCTTTCCGGGCGCCTGGAATGTGACGTAGCTGCTCAAACCGAGATGCTCCACGTGGCGATGCGCAATCAGGATAAAGTTTGCCTCCCGGGCGCCCGGACCTCCGGGCGCCTGGATTCCTTCCGGGCGCCCGGACCCTGTTTTCCCGCAGAATCCGTCCTGCATGACAAACGTTAGTCCGGAGGCACATATATATATCCTGTAAAACAGATTGTTAGCACAATTAAAGTTCAACAAATTAATAGCAAAGAGTATGACTTAGATTCCGTCTTTCCGAGACCGGGATCTAGTCACGATCTCGACTTAGATATCCGAAATGGATCTAAGCCGGATCGACGCCTAATGTTCCCTTCCCGGGAACGCGTCCTCGCAGTCACTCCCCTCCAGTGACTTACCTTACATACCTGCCAGACGTCCGGTCAGCCCGTCGACCCGTCTGGACTTCTCGCCAAGCGTCCGGTCAGCCCGTCGACCCTCTTGGACTTCTCGCCAAGCGTCCGGGCAGCCCGTCGACCCGCTTGGACTTCTCGCCAGCTATCTGGTCAGCCCGTCGACCTAGCTGGACTTCTCGCCAAGCGTCCGGTCAGTCCGTCGACCCGCTTGGACTTCTTGCCAGCTATCCGGTCAGCCCGTCGACCTAGCTGGACTTCATGTCAGACATCCGGTCAGCCCGTCGACCTGTCTGGACTTCTCCTGCACACTGGATCAAAGTGTCAGACAACAACAAAACTAACTTAACCTGATTTGTCATTCATCAAAACCTGGGTTAAATCGTTAGTGCTACCCGCACCAACAATCTCCCCCTTTTTGATGGAATGACAACCTGGTTAAGTTAGTGAAAGCATATGCACAACATGCATTTATGTGGTTTTAAAGTTAGTTTGTATTTTCAAATTGGTTTAGCTAACTTAACCACCTAACCCTCCCCCTTTGGCATTCATCAAAAAATAAGCAGGGGTAAACAAGCATAGTGTAGAGTAATAAAAAGTTTAGTTCAAAAATTCAAAGATACTGATAAAAGTACAATTTTTAACAGCAAGTTAAAAAAATAGTCAAGTTGACTTGGGGGAGTTTAAAGTTTTGAAAACTTGTTTAAAGCATTAACTTTTAGCTTTTAGAAAAATTGCTAAGTTTAGATAGTTTAATTTTCAAACATAAGTGTATAAGGTCTAAATTTCAAGATCAAGTTTAAATTTTCAAAACAAGTTTCAACTTTGAAACGCTTTTCAAACATAAGTTTTCAAAACCAAAATTCCAAAACTAAGTTTGAAAAATCTATTTTTCAAAACTGATTGAAATTTATTTTTCAACACTAAGTTTGTAAAAGATTCAATTTTCAAAATTAAGGAAAATGATTTTGAGAAGCTTAGTTTGTAAACTTAAGTTTTGAAAAATCTAATTTCCACAATTTTCAATAACAACGTAATTTTTTTTTTTAAACTAATTTTTGTAAAATTTAACTTTCAAATCAAATTGTCAAAATTAAGTAAAATCAAATTTTAAGAACTAGATTCAGGACAATTTTCAAAGTAAAGTTAAATTAAATTTAAATCTTTACTTTTAGTTTTCAAAGGAGTTTGGTAAAAGTAAGATCATATTTTTAGAATGTTTTTGTAAAATTTATTTTCCAAAATCAAATTTTCAAAGTTTAAAAGTACTAGTTTCAAAACCATGATTTAAAATACTTGAAAAGTTCAGTTTTCAAAGACTAAGTAAAAAGGATAAAAAGTTTGTGATTTAAAAAAAAATTCACAATTTTAAACAAGTTGTTTTTAAACTTTGATTTTCAAAATTAAGTTTAAAATTCAATTTGGAAAACTAAAGTAGTTTTATTTCTCTCCCTGAATTTGATACTCCTTTAATTTATTACTCTCCTTTAATTTATTAAATTTTCTAGGGGATTTAAAAAGAAAAAATTGAACCTCCCCCTGAATTGGTTACTCCCCTTAATTTAATATCTCTTCCTTAAGTTAATACTAAGGTTTGGTTGTGCTAAATTTCAAAAGCCCTAACACATTTGTCTAATTTAGTAACACTTATATTATTATCTCTGTATCCTTGGTATAACTGTTTATTTGAATTTGATTAATCAATTATTAATTAATTTTAGATTGCGCTTAACTTTAGTTTAAGGTTAAATAAGATAAGATTTTATTAATTCAATAACAGTTAAGCATTATCAATAATTTATTAATTAGTTTTTACTTGATTTAAATACTTAGTGAAATAATTTAAATTTTGTATTAATTGATGAAGGTGGTAGTTATAATTTAACTTTTCATTTACTTCCTTTTAAGTTGGATTAACTTAGTTTAAAGTTGGTAGTAGTTTGAAGTTAAACTCGTTATTAAACAAGGTTAAGTAAGGTTCAATTTAAGTCAAACTTTAATTATGTTTTAATAAAAATAATTAATATTTTAAAGGTTAAAAAAAATGACTTAGAGTAATTTTAATATTTTTACTAAGGTTAAACCTAGGTTATAATCAAATCAAGCTTAGTTCTCAAATAAAGTAAAACTTAATAGTTAAGTTCTACTTATTAATTACATAATTAAGTTTAAAGTTAAAGTTAACGGAATTTAAGTTTTTAAGTTAGGTGTCTAAGTTTTAAATGAATTTAAAAGAATTATAATTATTATTATTTTTAAGGGATTTCTAATTGGATTTTAAAATGATTTTTATAATTATTTAATGACAATTAATATACGTTCAATTCAATTTTGATTTTAGATTAAAATTAATATCAGTGATTAATTTAGGTTTAAGTTTTAAGTTTAACTTAAATTTTTAAGTTTTAATTTAAGTTTTAATTTTCAGTTAGGTTAAATTAAGTTGAAAAGTAAAGTTTAAATTAAGTTTTAATGAGTTTTAATTTAAGATCTAATTTTCAGTTAAGTTAAATTAAAAAATAATTTTAAGATTAAAGTGATGTTTAAGATTGAAAATGAGTTTAAAGTCAAAATAATAATTTTTAAAGTGAAAATAGTCTATAGAAATAATTTATTATTATTACTATTTTTTTAAGTTAAAATAATTTTATCATAGTGAAAAAATAAGAAGAAATTTTTCAACATGATACATAATTTTTCAAATAGTTTTAAAATGATTTTTGAAATATTTTTTAAATGATTTTTAAAAGTTTTTTTTTTAAATAATTTTTGAAATAATTTTTAAGTTAAAATAATTTTAAAAATATAATTTTTATATTAAAATAATTTTAAGTTATCATAATTTTTAAGTTAAAATAATTTTTAAAATAACAATAATTTTTTAAAGGTTTTAAAATAATTTTTTAAAAGAATTTTTAAAGTTTTTAAAATGATTTTTAAAAGAGTTTTTAAAATAATTTTTAAAAATGTTTTAAAAGAATTTTTAAAAGAATTTTTTAAAGTTTAAAATGATTTTTAAAAGAGTTTTTAAAATGCTTTAAAATAATTTTTAAAAGAATTTTTTTAAGTTTTTAAAATGATTTTTAAAAGAGTTTTTAAAATAATTTTTAAAATGTTTTAAAAGAATTTTTAAAAGTTTTTAAAATGATTTTTAAAAGAGTTTTTAAAATGTTTTAAAAGAATTTTTAAAAGAATTTTTTTAAGTTTTTAAAATGATTTTTAAAAGAGTTTTAAAAATAATTTTTAAAATGTTTTAAAAGAATTTTTAAAAGTTTTTAAAATGATTTTTAAAAGAGTTTTTAAAATAATTTTTAAAATATTTTAAAAGAATTTTTTAAAGTTTTTTAAATGATTTTTAAAAGAGTTTTTAAAATAATTTTTAAAATGTTTTAAAATAATTTTTAAAATAATTTTTTAAAGATTTTAAAATGATTTTTAAAAGAGTTTTTAAAATAATTTTTTAAAATGTTTTAAAAGAATTTTTAAAAGAATTTTTTAAAGTTTTTAAAATGATTTTTAAAAGAATTTTTTTAAAAAAAAAAAGGTTTGTTTTTTTTTTAAATAATTAAGTTAAAATAATTTTTAGGTTAAAATAAATTTTTAATTTAAAATAATTTTTAGGTTAAAATAAATTTTTAAGTTAAAATAATAAATTTTTAAGTTAAAAAAAATTAAGTTTTAAAATAAATTTTTAAGTTAAAAAAAATGAAGTTTTAAAATTAATTTTAATTTAATTTAATTTAATTTGAAATTCGAAATTTAATTTGAAATTCGAAATTTAATTTTAATTTGAAATTGAAATTTTAATTTGAAATTCGAAATTTAATTTTAATTTAATTTGAATTTGAAATTCAAAATTTAATTTTAATTAATTTTAATTTAATTTGAAATTCAAAATTTAATTTTAATTTAATTTGAAATTTGAAATATAATTTTAATTTGAAATTCAAAATTTAATTTTAATTTGAAATTCGAAATATAATTTTAATTTGAAATTCAAATTTTAATTTTAATTAATTTTAATTTCGTTTGAAAATTAATTAATTTAATCCTTATTTATCTCATCCGATCTAGATTATCAATCAGGGAATCTTATAATTTTGTGAGATGAATTAGATTTAATTACAGAGTTTGGTTTAACTTGTGTTAGATTCAGGTTTAGCTTTGGTCTCAACAAATAGGCATTCTTCGGATAAACTTCTAAGCTTGGTGAGCCACTTGGACGTCATTAGAATTAACCAACCTTTCGAGGTTTTCCGAATAGTCCTATCCACGGAGCTTAGTATTAAACCTTGGTCTAACTAGTTAGGATCCATTTAAAGGTAGCTTCGGTCGGTTCCACTTGGCCAAATGCACCAGATTGAAGCCATATCTTTCTAGACATGCGATGCTCAAGCTTCCCCAACGTACTATCATCAAAAAACTTCACCAGTACCATGATTCAAGTTAAACTTGAACCCTCTTTAACTAGTCCTAATTACCCTGTCGGGTAGGTTGGTTGGGGTTACCCTTTTCGGGTAGGTTGGTTAGGGTAACCCTGTCGGGTAGGTTAGTTTTGGAGGTGCCGGCTATTCTGGAGCCTCCCCCTAAATTGTTGATTTTTATTTTTAAGATTTCTTGTATAATTAGAGTTGGTTTTAGTTAAGTTTTAATGTTTAATTTGAAATTTAAATTTAAGTTTTTAATTTTGAATTAATTAAATTGATCAAATTATCTTTCTTTAAAAGAGTATATTTAATATTTAAATTTTCTTTCAATTTTAATTTTATTGGGTTAATTGAATTTTCTTTCTTTAGTAGCTTATTTTTAAAGTTTAGCTTTTTATTTATTTTTGAGTTAATTAAATTGTTTGAATTATATTTCTTTAAGGGTTTATCTTTTAACTTTTTATTAATTGTTAGTTTTGAATTTTCTAGATTATTTTTGTTTAATATGTTATCTTTAACATTTAATTTTAAGTTTGTTAACTTCCTTTTTGATTTTATCAAAGTGTTTGATATATTTTCTTTACCTTTTAAGTTGATATAATTAGTGGAATTTATTAAATAAGTCTTATCATTAAAATTTAATTTTTTGTTAATTAAATTATCTTGGGTTTGGATAGAATTTTCTAGATTGATATTGTCTAGATTATTAAACAATTTATTAATTGTGTCTAGATTGATATTGACCTTGTCATCCTTTTTGTTTGAATTTTCAAATTTGTTTAGGTTTAAATTCAAATTTTTATATTTATTAATTATTTTCAGATTTTCTGTATTTTCTAAATTAATTATATTTGTTTTATCAGAAAATATCCTAGGGGTATTTTCTGAATTAATTATATTTGTTTTATCAGAAAATGTCCTAGGGGTATTTTCGCAAGTATTGTCATGTACACTATTTTCACATATACTTTCAGATATATCCAAATTAACATGCACATATTTTAAACTACTACTAGCAAGGGTGTTTTGGTAAATATTACTAACCTTGAGCGCAACCCCTAATTCAGCAGGCTTCTCCGTTGGATCTGACTCGAGTCCGGATTCGACTTTAACTTGATCTTCTAGCTCCATTGGCATCTCGTGAAGCTTGATCAACTGGGTCCACAGCTCATATGCATTCTTGTATTTTTCTAGTCTGCATATAATATTGTTAGGTAAAATATTACAAATAATTTTACTTACGTTTTTATTCAGTTCCGAGTTCTGAGAAGGTTTTTTTAATATTAGCATATAATCGATATCTACGCTTCCTAAGAAGCATTCCATTCTTCGCCTCCAGTAGTTGAAATCTTCATCGTACGGTGGTGGTTCATTGGGGTTCCATCCTTCTTGAAAAGACATTGTTCTTGCACACAATGAAACAAAGACAAAATCCCAAGACTTGGTCTTGGATTAGCATTGCTGGAAAAAAAATAATATTTCACTAATTTTTTTTTTAAAGAAAAATAATAAAATATTATTAAAATATTAATAAAAATATTACCTCAAATTTTTGAAAATGTAATATTTTGTCGATACTAAATAATAGTGAAAAGATGACGATGTATTTTTCAAAACCAGTTTTGGAGGGAAAAAACGAAAGGCGTAAAAATAATTTTTCTTTAAAAATGAACGATATATAATTTTTCTTTAAAAAGACCCCCTCTTTATCTGATTGGTGGTTGCACCAAATAAGAGCGGTACCTGCTCTGATACCACTTGTAGGACCGTTAGATTCGATAGAGGGGGGGTGAATATCGATTCGAAAACTTAGAGTATAAACGCAGCGGAAAAGCAAAATAGACACAAATATTTTTTACTTCGTTCGGAGCCTGTGACGACTCCTACTCGAAGGCCCGTGGTCCTTGACCACTTTCGTTGGGCAATCACTAACAAGTCGAAATATGATTACAGAATGAATACAGGAAATGCTAGTAAAAATAAAGCAATACCGACAAGGAAATTAAATAAAAACCGAAGGAGCACTTTGTCGGAGCGTTGTTGGCGTCGCACTGAACGTCGAGCAGCAAGACCAGCAGTAGAAGAGTTCTCAGATTGATTGATGATGAAGCTCCTGCCTGGGGCTTCTTTTATATGCTGTTCCGGGCGCTTGGATCCCTTCCGGGCGCCTGGAATGTGACGTAGCTGCTCAAACCGAGATGCTCCACGTGGCGATGCGCAATCAGGATAAAGTTTGCCTCCCGGGCGCCCGGACCTCCGGGCGCCTGGATTCCTTCCGGGCGCCCGGACCCTGTTTTCCCGCAGAATCCGTCCTGCATGACAAACGTTAATCCGGAGGCACATATATATATCTTGTAAAACAGATTGTTAGCACAATTAAAGTTCAACAAATTAATAGCAAATAGTATGACTTAGATTCCGTCTTTCCGAGACCGGGATCTAGTCACGATCTCGACTTAGATATCCGAAATGGATCTAAGCCGGATCGACGCCTAATGTTCCCTTCCCGGGAACGCGTCTTGATCACTCCCCTCCAGTGACTTACCTTGCTTACCGGACGTAGTCACTTGACCGTCGGACTTCTCGCCAGCGTCCGGTCAGCCGTCGACCGCTTGGACTTCTGCATAAGCGTCCGGTCGGCCCGTCGACCGCTTGGACTTCTCGCCAGCGTCCGGTCAGCCCGTCGACCGGCTTCTCGGACTATCCGGTCAGCCCGTCGACCGCTTGGACTTCTCGACTATCCGGTCACTCGTCGACCTGTTGGACTTCGCCGTCCGGTCCACCGTCGACCCGCTTGGACTTCTTGCCAGCTATCCGGTCAGCCCGTCGACCTAGCTGGACTTCATGCCAGACATCCGGTCAGCCCGTCGACCTGTCTGGACTTCTCCTGCACACTGGATCAAAGTGTCAGACAACAGCAAAACTAACTTAACCTGATTTGTCATTCATCAAAATCTGGGTTAAATCGTTAGCGCTACCCGCACCAACAAAATCCTTTCTTGGAATTCTACATGACAAACTGTAGTAATACCTTGTCAACATATGTACTCTGACTTAAGCCAAGCAATCTCTTAGATCTATCTCTATAGATATTTATGCCTAGAATGCAGGCTGCTTCACCTAAGTCATTCATTGAGAAACAATTCCCCAGCCAAGTCTTGACAGACTGCAGCAAAGGAATGTCATTCCCAATGAGTAGTATGTTATCCACATACAATATAAGGAAGACAATTGTGTTCTCAACAATCTTCTTGTAGACACAGGGTTCATCTTCATTCTTGATGAAACCAAACTGTTTGATTGCATCATCGAATCGAAGATTCCAACTCCGAGAAGCTTGCTTTAGCCCATAAATGGACTTATGCAGCTTGCATACTCTGCCAGTATGCTGTGGATCTACAAAACCCTCAGGTTGTGTCATATACACATCCTCGAGCAAGCTTCCATTCAGAAACGCGGTTTTGACATCCATCTGCCAGATCTCATAATTGTGGTATGCTGCAATAGCAAGCATGATCCGAATGGACTTAAACATCAGTACTGGAGAAAAGGTTTCATCATAGTCAATACCATGAATTTGCTTGAAACCTTTAGCTACCAGACGACCCTTATATATAAGTCCATCCATGTCAGTCTTTCTTTTAAAGACCCACTTACACCTAATGAGTTTGACGCCTTCAGGTGGATCAACCAAAGTCCATATTTGGTTGGTGTACATGGATTCCATCTCGGATCTCATGGCTTCTAGCCATTTCTCAGAATTTGGTCTCATCACAGCTTCCTGATAGGAGGTAGGCTCATTCTTAACGAGTATAACGTCATCATGGTCAGACAAGAGAAAAGAGTATCTCTCAGGCTGACGACGTACCCTATCAGACCTGCGAAGAGGTATGTCTACTTGAACTGGTTGTTGTTCCTTAACTCCTTGTGGAACAATCTCATCATCCACAACACTTTGTGGTTCTAGTTCAACTTCCATCAAGGCTTCAGTGTTATGGTCCATATCTTGAACTTCTTCAAGATTGAACGTGCTCCCACTAGTTTTTCTAGAAACAAAGTCCCTTTCTAGAAATACCCCAGTCTTAGCCACAACTACTTTGTGTTGACTGGGAATGTAGAAGTAATATCCCTTCGTTTCCTTGGGATATCCAATAAAATAACACTTATCGGATTTGGGTCCCAGTTTGTCCGAGACTTGACGTCGAACGTAAGCCTTACAACCCCAAATCCTCATAAAAGATACTTGGGCATCTCTCCCAGTCTATATCTTATATGGTGTCTTTATCACAACCTTGGATGGAACACGGTTGAGTATGAAGGCTGCTGTGTCTAGAGCATAGCCCCAAAAAGATATAGGAAGATCTGTGTGACTCATCATAGATCGCACCATATCTAATAGGGTACAATTTCTCTTTTCGGATACACCATTCCACTGTGGTGTTCCAGGAGGAGTGAGTTGGGATAGAATCCCACACTCAGCTAGATAGTCACGAAACTCATGTCTAAGGTATTCACCACCTCGATCTGATCGAAGTATCTTAATACTCTTGTTAAGCTAGTTTTGTACTTCATTCTTGAATGCTTTAAACTTTTCAAAGGATTCTGACTTATGTGTCATCAAATACACATAACCATATCTACTGAAGTCATCAGTAAATGTAATGAAGTACCTATAACCACCTCTGGTAGCGACATTGAAAGGGTCATATACATCACTATGTATAAGTCCTAATAAGTCAGTCACTCTTTCACTGTGTCTACTAAAGGGAGTCTTGGTCATCTTGCCTAGTAGGCATGACTCGCATGTCTCATATGATTCAAAATCAAATAAGTCCAACAAATCATCTTTATGGAGTTGGGATAAGCGTTTGTTATTTATATGACCTAAGCGACAATGCCAGAGATAGGTTTGGTTCATTTCATTTGATTTGAACCATTTGGTATTTATGTTATAGATGGGGTTCTCTAAGTCTAGAATATAGAGTCCATTCATCAGAGGTGCATTACAATATAACATATCATTTAAATAGACGGAACAACATTTGTTCTTTATGATAAACGAAAAGCCTTTCTTATCCAAACAAGAAATTGAAATAATGTTCTTAGTAAGAGCAGACACATAACAACATTCATCTAATTCTAGTACAAGCCCAGAGGGCAGAGATAGATAGTAAGTTCCTACAGCAACAACAGCAACCCGTGCTTCATTGCCTACTCGTAGGTCCACCTCGCCCTTCGTCAATGCCCTGATATTTCTCAGCGCCTGCACATTAGTACAAATGTGAGAAGCACATCCGGTATCCAATACCCATGATGAAGAAATAGATAGATTGACTTCTATAACATATATACCTGAAGTAGAAGTCTCACTTCTCTTCTTCTTAATATCTTCCAGATATACTTTGCAGTTTCTCTTCCAGTGCCCAGTCTGACTGCAGTGGAAGCAAACAACATCCTTGGCAACCTCTCCTTTAGGTTTCAGTGCCTTGCCTTTGCCCTTGGCTTGGGACTTTCCCTTACCTTTAGGCTTGCCCTTGCCTTTATGCCTTTGTACCATCAAAATGGAGTTAAGCTTCACCTTCTTAAGGTTAAGCTCAGCAGTTCATAACATGCTTAGCAGTTCAGGCAGTGGCTTGTCAATTTCATTTATGTTGTAATTCATGACAAATTGACTGTAGCTCTCTGGCAAGGATTGCAAGATCAAGTCAGTGGCCAACTCTTGGCCAAGTGAGAATCCCAACCTCTGTAGGTTTTCTATGTACCCAATCATCTTGAGTACATATTGACCTACAGGAGTTCCATCTTGCATCTTGCACTGAAACAATGCCTTAGAGATCTCGAATCTCTCCTGCCTTGCTTGTCCGTGATATAGTTGACGAAGATGTTCAACCATATCATAAACTGACATCAATTCATGTTGCTTCTGAAGCTTAGAGTTCATGGTTGCGAGCATGAGGCATGACACATCTAATGCGTCATCTTGATGCTTCTTGTAAGCATCTCGGTCAGCTCGCGTGGCAGTGGCAAGAGGTGCCTCCGGAATAGGCTACTCCAGGATGTACAATTTTCTCTCTTAAGTGAGAACAATTCTCAGATTCCTGTACCAGTCTAGGAAATTAACTCCATTGAGCTTGTCCTTGTCAAGGGCAAAACACAGGGAGAAGGTGTTAGTGTTTGTCGACATGGCAATCTACAACAGAAATAATGCAGAAAATAAATATCATCTTCCACTAATCATTTAATTAGGCCTTTAATTAAATGATGCTCCCACTGAATTATAGAATTTTATAGAATCAAGTCATGGATGTAGTCAAACCACACTTACTAGATTCTAACCGATTAGCTATAATTTTTGCGGGACAAGATCCACATCATACTACGCCTTGAGTTAGCTTTGGCTAAATCGCCCAAGACTTAGTATGATCGGTAGATAACGAATTTATCAATTACATCTCTATGCAACTCTTGTTTATAGGATCAAAAATCTCATTTACATTAAAACTTGAGTTAGATTTGGCTAAATCGCCTAAGATTTAGTATAAATGTGATTTTTATCCTATCGTCCAACCTTTGGAAAATGTCTATAGTTATACCCGATCAAATTGAGTTAACTAGTTGTACTCAATCTAATTGAGTTTATACTCACCCAAGCCTTGATAGGCGGGACCAAGATTGTCCCTCTACACCCTACCAAGATAATATGCGTTGCTCTACTTTGACAGATTCAACAACAACAAATGATCGAGATAGTGATGGGTATCAAGACTTGGTAGGCATTTCGAGTTGACTCGATTAAGATTTAATCTAATCGTGGATTCGCATCTTATACGCATCATGACACTAATTATCCTACACTAGCATGCATCACATACACACAAGCAATAAATAATTAAATTTTGATTAGGTCATGGCCCTACTACGATCTTCTCAAGCCAATGAGAAGATCGGACGGTCAACCTAGGGTCAACAACTTCTCCAAGCTCCTCCATTTGACCAACATGTGTTGCTCGCACCCTCCTCGTCGTTCCTTCTCGAGTGGACCTTCCACCGCTCCAATTTTTGTACATTACAAATATGAAACTCGAGTTACATTCGAGTCTAAAATTATTTTACAACAGGAATATAAACATGAGGGAGGTACGACACGCAGGTCGCATAATATATACAACACGCACATCACACAAAATGGTGCACAGGCCATATTATGAATTACAACACATTTAGTCCAATCAAATTGGGTTTTTTGGCCATGACCATCACAAAATCATATATAATTCTAAATTATGTATTTTATATAAATTTATATAATTTTACTACTGTTTTTACAATTTTATGAGTTACAATTTCCCGGCGGTCCCGTTTAGCGATTTTCGGGCGCGATCGCGGGACAATGCCCCTTGCGGGGTTAGGGGCAGCACCCCTTCTCGTGAAATGAGTCTCACGAGTGTCCTACTACGATCTTACAGTGCCTTAAGCCGCTGTCCCAAAACAATTTGGGTGAGACCTTGTCGTTTCGGAAGATTTTTCTCGGTATACGAAGCCTACAAGTGTCCAAGCACTTGTTGCTTAGCATCTCCAAGAAAAATACTCATAAAATCTATAAAACTAGTAAATTTACAAAAACTTACAGATCTATAATTTTTCATAAAAATACAAATGAAACATGTACACGCTTCGCACGTGACTCTGATACCACTGTTGGGACTTTCGGGCCGAAAAAACCGCTTTTTGCGTTGCGGAAACCCCGAAGTCTTGCCACGGATCCGTGTGAAGACATATAAAATTTTTTCATGTACATGTTTCCTATCCTAGATCTACACTAGATCTACAAGAAAGTGAGTATACCTTTGAAGCAAAGCCCTTCGCAAATCCCACTCGCCCAAGATCCGTCGTCGTCCAAGGTCCGTCGGATCTCAAGTATGTTCAAGTGTACACACCTCTAGAAGTTGTTGGTTGCTACTCGGAAAGCCTAGAGGTTCCACTGTACAAAAATTTTGTACAAAGGTCTAAACCTTTTCCTAGCTACCATGTGTTCTTTTAAATTAAATTTTGGATCGCCTGCGGAACTTAACACGTTTGATCCAAAACTTAATCTATTTGTTCTTTTAGGTTTTGACTTGGATCTCCTGCGGAACTTAACACGTTCGATCCAAATCACCTTAAGTTATTAATTTCATTAAATATTAATTTCCATAATTGGTTCCCAGTACTGACGTGGCGAGGCACATGGCCTTCTTGGATATGGGAGCAACCACCACCGACTAGACAAAACCTTTTATGGAAAGCTAATATTTAATTTCCTAAAATAACTTTAGGTCAACCAAAAAGAACAATCAAATCACAAGAAAAAGAAAAACAAAAGAACACTATATCGAAAACAAATTCGAAACACTAAAATCGTATGCCTCTTCTATTTGGTATTATTTCCAAAAATAACTAGTATGATGCGGAAAGGAAAAATACTAGTTATACCTTTTAGAAAGACCTCTTGATCTTCTATCGTATTCCTCTTCTAACCTCGGATGTTGTGTGGGCAACGATCTTCCGAGATGAGAACCACCAAGCACCTTCTTCTTCCTTGCAAGTTTCGGCCATCAAAACATCTTCTAGGATGAAGAGGTTCGGCCACCACCACCATGCTCCAAGGGATGCTAGAAACAAAGCTTTCTTTCTCTCCTTCTTCTTCTTCTTCTCTAAACTTGATCCGGCCACCATTTGAGTCTCCACAAGAAGGATGAGGTTCGGCCATTAAAGAGAAGAAAGGAGGAGAGGATGGCCGGCCACACCAAGGAAGAAAAAGAGAGAGGAAAAATAATAGAGTTGTTCACCATGAAGGCACCTCTACCCTCTCTTTTATAATCCTTGGCCTTGGCAAATAAGGAAATTTAAATAAAATTTCCTTAATTCTTTTACCATTGATAAGGAAAATTTATTTAATTAAAAACAATTTTTTCTCATCAACAATGTGGCCGGCCACTTTAAACCAAGCAAAGGAAATTTAATTCAATCAAATTAAAACTTTCCTAATTTGTTTCGAAAATTTTATAAAAATTTCTCTAATAATTTTCCCTTCATGATGGTTAATAAAAAGGAAATTTTATAAATTAAAATATTTCTTTTAAACATATGGATAAAAAGAAAGTTATCTTTAAAAAATTAAAATCTCTTCCAATCTACAAATAAGGAAAGATATCTAATCTTTTCTTAATCTTTGTAGAAGCTTTATAAAAGAGATATTTAATTTTTAAACTCTCTTTAAATTATGAACATGGTTTAAAAAAGGAAAGTTTTCTCAAAATTAAAATCAACCTTTTAATCTACAAATAAGGAAAGAGATTTAACTCTTCTCTTAATCTTTTGTAGAATCTTATAAAAGGAAAGATTTAAATTTTTAAACTCTCTTTTAAATCATGTTATCCACATAAGAAAAATTTTAAAAATAAAATTCCTTTTTATTTTAATAGGGCCGGCCACCTAAGCTTGAGTTCAAGCTAGGGCCGGCCACATGAATTCACCCATGAACCAAAACATGGCCGGCCCTAGCTTGGTCTCCAAGCTAGCTTGGCCGACCCCCTATAGGATGGGTAAGAAGGTGGATATAGTACTCTATAATTAAGAGGCTACGATAGGGACCGAGAGGAGGAATTGGTTTTGGTCTCCCGATAAAATTAAGCATCCCGTGTTCGCCCCGAACACACAACTTAATTTTATCAATAATAATTCATTCCACTAGAGAACTATTATTGAACTACCGCACCAATCCCAAATTACATTTTGGGCTCCTTCTTATTATGAGTGTGTTAGTCTCCCTGTGTTTAAGATAACAAATGTCCACTAATTAAGTAAGTTACTGACAACTCACTTAATTAATATCTAGCTCCAAGAGTAGTACCACTCAACTTCATCGTCATGTCGGACTAAGTCCACCTGCAGGGTTTAACATGACAACCTTTTGAGCTCCTCTTGGGGACATTCTCAACCTAGTATCTCTAGGACACAGTTTCCTTCTATAATCAACAACACACACTATAAGTGATATAATTTCCCAACTTATCGGGCTTATTGATTCATCGAACTAAATCTCACCCATTGATAAATTAAAGAAATAAATATCAAATATATGTGCTTGTTATTATATTAGGATTAAGAGCACACACTTCCATAATAACTGAGGTCTTTGTTCCTTTATAAAGTCAGTATAAAAGAAATGAACTCAAATGGTCCTACTCAATACACTCTAAGTGTACTAGTGTAATTATATAGTTAAAATAAACTAATACCTAATTACACTACGACCTTCCAATGGTTTGTTCCTTTCCATCTTGGTCGTGAGCTACTGTTTATAATTTATAAGGAACCGATAACATGATCTTCTGTGTATGACACCACACACCATGTTATCTTCAATATAAATTAATTGAGCAACTACATTTATCATAAATGTAGACATTTGACTAATGTGATTCTTATTTCTAGATAAATGTTTATACCAAAAGCTAGGCTTTTAGTATACATCCTAACAAAAGTGTCCACACGAACAAGAGATGGAGAGGAAACCTTAGAGTGTGCTAGCACCCCAAGGAGTCTCGGCAAGGATGAGAGGGAGAGCAAGAAGAAGAGAAGAGGAAGAAGATGATGCCTTGAATGAAAAATCAATTCATTCCATCACTAAAAGTGATCGGCCACTTCAATGAGGTTTGAAACCTCCATGGAATCTCAAGAGTCAAGACTCTTCATTTCCCTCATGAGGGGGCACTTGGTCAAGTCAATCTTGACCAAGTAAAGAAGCCTTGATGATGTGGAACACCATCATTGGCCGACTCTATGCCAAGTCACAATGACATGACATTTGGTCAAGTCAAGGTCAAGTCAAACTTGACTCTTCATCTTCCCTCTCAAGTCAAGTCAAACTTAACTAAACATTCTCCCATGGTTGATCAAATCTAACCATTGATTCAAGCCAATTTGATTTAATGAATCTCTATTCATTAAACTAAATTGATTTAATGAGTCATAATATAAATTAAACTCATTGGACACATGAATCAAATTGAGTCCAACTCAATTAATTTAATTTGGATTACTCTTAATCCAATTTGGTTCATCATATGAACCTAACCCTCTTGGTTCATCATATAAACACATTCTCCATCTAATTGCCCTTTGTGTGTGACCCTATAGGTTCTTGTAACGTTGGCAATGCTCCTAAACCCATTTAGAAGTATAAGTAATAAGCGGTATCTAGCAACACATCATTACTACCCAAGTTATAAGAATGTTGAGATCCAACATCATCTTGTGACTACTAATTGTGACCCTTCACAATATATGATAATGTCCTTCTATCCTTGACATCTAGATTGATTAAATTGATGTAACGACCACCCTTCTTACTACTACTACTACTCTCTAAGAGTGACCGTTACTTAACTACTAACTCTACTTAACCGGTACACTACTTAACTACGAGAAATCCCTACCGAAAAATTTCGGCAGAATCTCCCCTGTACCGGTGACCAAATCAGCAATACAAACAAATAATAAATCATCAGCCACATGCGGCTGGTATAAATACTTCACAACCACGCAGTAATAATGTCACAATAACTAAAAGGAAACTATTCTAGCAATAGTAAACAAATAGAACTCCAACAATAAGACATACCAAGCTACAAGTGCGGAATAGACTCAATTACAATCTCAACTTCATCATAGCATTAAAAGAGAACTAAAATAACTAAACAGAAAAGTCTTGGCAATTTGCCAGCTCATTCTGGATCTCTCCATAGTCCAGTCATCACACACCTTCATCACCACCACCTTGTCGCCTTCCTTGCTAAATCTTTTCCTTTCCTTTATCTGCAGTAGGAGGAAGGTAGTATCTATAAGCATAAAGCTTAGTGAGCGCTATCTACTCACAAAAACTCGATATGCATGTATATAAATAAAAACATGCTAAAACTGAATGCTAACATGTAAAGCTACTCATGCTCATACATAGCAAAGGAATCATACTATCTGAAATACTAAACATGTATAGCTATTCATGCTCATAAGAATGAAACTATAAAAGAAGCATACTAAACATGTAAAGCTACTAACATGTAAAACTACTAAACATGTAAAGCTACTAAACATGTAAACTACTAAACATGTAAAACTACTAAACATGTAAAGCTAAACATGTTGAATAATCTAGTAGCAAGGAAACAATTGAAACTACTACTGCATGCTTACTAAGAACAGCAAGTAAGTATAACTAACTGAAATACTAACATGTGAAGCTAGTCATGCTCATAAATAGCAGTAGAAAGTCTCAATGGCATGCTAATATAAAAGAACTAACTTGCTGAATTTTTAGAGATAGAAATGACTATCTTGCTGAAATAAAACTAAGACAGTTAACTTGCTGAAATTGAAACAAAAGAACTATCTTGCTGATTTCTGAACTTAAATTAAGTTTATTTCTTTTGTTCTAAAAGCTTATATATATATATATATATATATATATATATATATATATATATATATATATATATATATATATATATATATAAATATAAATATATATATATACTCAAAATTTAGTTAAGCATAAACCACTTTGCGCGCATTCTTAATAAGAATCGAGGTAGCTAATCCCGAAACTACTAAGATACTTCTAGGCCATGTGCCTAGGGGCAACTTGGAGCCCATCCCTTCTAGGCCATGTGCCTAGGGGCAACTTGGAGCCCATCCCTTGGATCTTGTGTCCGGTACATGCCATTTAAAAGTAAAATACTTTTTATCTTTAAATACTTCTTATAATAAAATGCCTTGGCATTTAATAAGCACCTTGTGTGCCAAAATCCCTAAAGTCTTGAATTCGGGATTTTACTTAAGGCCTTAGCCTTTTCCCTTTCTTTTCTTTATCTTCCTTTTACTTGTTAATACTTCTAAAAGTATTTAATAGGATTCTTATTTTTCCATTAGAATACATGGCTGTTCATGCTTGTTAAAATAGCAAATGGAAATAACTTTGAGCTTACTAATCATGCTATAAAATAGAGCTAAAGAAAGCAACTTTAAGCTTACTAATCATGCTATAAAATAGAGCAAAGAAAGCAACTTTAAGCTTACTAATCATGCTGTAAAAATAGAGCAAAGAAAAGCAACTTGAGCTTACTAATCATGCTGTAAAAATAGAGCAAAGAAAAGCAACTTGAGCTTACTATTCATGCTGTAAAAATAGAGCAAAAGAAAGCAACTTGAGCTTACTAATCATGCTGTAAAATAGAGCAAAGAAAAGCAACTTGAGCTTACTAATCATGCTGTAAAATAGAGCTAAAGAAAGCAACTTTAAGCTTACTAATCATGCTATGAAATAGAGCAAAGAAAGCAACTTTAAGCTTACTAATCATGCTGTAAAAATAGAGCAAAGAAAGCTAATTTGATCTTTCTAAACATGCTGTGATAAGAGCAAAAGAAAATAACTTTAAGCTTTCTAAACATGCTGTGATAAAAGAAAAAGAAGGCTAATTTGAACCTTCTAAACATGCTGTAAAATAGAGCAAACGAAAACTAACTTGGACTTACTAAACATGCTATAAGATAGAGCAAAAGAAAGCTAACTTAGACTTACTAAACATGCTGTAAAATAGAGCAAACGAATGCAACTTTGAGCTTCCTATACATGCTGTAAAACAAAGGAAAAGAAAGCACATCTAATCTTACTAATCATGTGACAGAATACACTTTATATATAGCTGTTCGTGCCCTGTTTTGGCCAGGAAAACTGCTGATTCTGCACTTGCTAATAGAAAAGGCAACTAAATTAAATCCAGCAGTACCAATAGCAAGTGAAACCTATAATTTCTCTAGCGATTAAAAGAAAGACTCCTATTAAACTCTTAACAACCTTACTATCCTTCCAAATTCCTGAAACCCAGCAGGAATCGTGATTCCCTTCTAAAACAGATCTGATGTCCAGCAACAGCAACAGAAAACAAGCTAAAAATGACTACAATTCTTATACTTTTATAGAGCAACATGATCCTAATTTTTCTACAACAGGTCTTAAGAGGAAAAGCCCAAGAACGCATGTTATGCTTAAACTCCCGGACTAACCCAATTTTGTACTCTATAATCTGAAACAACCTTGGTACAATAAGCCCTATACAACTTAATCTTAACCAAGAGGGACCTAAATCCCTAGCACCACAGATTCGGCACAAAGATTTCTGAAAGCAAGGAAAATGAAAACCGGAAGCAACTCGAAGCTTCGGAAACAAAGAAACGAACGAGGAATAAACTTCGGAGCAACTCCTACTGCAGGTGAGAAGCAACTCACCTTGGATTTCTTGGACTTACAGCCGAGATCGGCTTCTAGGGCTTGCAGAGACTTGAAATTCTTCGATCTCTTCGTGTCTGCGTGCTCCCCTCGACGAGCCGGTCACGAATGTATGAAGAGCTCTCGAAGAAAGGTGCTCGTCGGCCGCCGGATCGAAGCCCTAACGCCGCTGCGTTTTCGCCCGAGGAGAGGAACAGCGCCGTCGGGAGAGAAAGGTGAGGAAAAATTAGGTCTCGGGTAAAACTCAAGTTCTCCTTTTAATACCTAAACATTTCCATTATTAACTACTATATAAATATATTCGCTCTATATATGTTTAACGAAACAATTACAGCACAGCTGGTTGGCTGTTGCTTGGCTCATACTTGAAGCCGCGGGTTCGAATCCTGTCGCACCCCCTTTTTATTCCTAATTCCCTAACTTCTGCTTAAATATACTTTGTTACATATATAGTTAACGAAACACTCGCAGCCCAGTTGGTTGCGTCGTGTCCGGTTGGGTCAGTCCGACCCGAGGTCGTGGGTTCGAGCTTCGGTTTTGATAAATTTTTTTGTCAACTTCCTTTCGTCTTGTAAAAATATCAAACGACCTCCAAAAATTACGTAAAAATACTCTAAAAATTCTTAAAAATCTCTAGAATATTTTAAAAGCATTTCCAAATATTTTTATGGACTTTTAAAACTTGAAATAGGGAAAATTGGGTCGTTACAATTGAGGTATAGACCGTGTCATCCTCTAATCAATCTATATCTTGAACTTCAAGTAGACTCACTCTAATCAAATGAGCTCAATATCTCATATTGACTCATTTGGGCATGACCATGCACTTAGTGGTCTCACTCTATCAAGAATGATGATGTCACTCCTGTCATATAGAAGGGATAGATCTCATCTACATCACTCACATCCCTCTGCATAATTTGTTATATACCCAGTAATCGCCTTTATAGTCCACCCAATTACGGGTGACGTTTGACGAAGCCAAAGTATGTAACTCCTTATGTAGGGAACCATGGTGACTTTAGGTCCAAGGGCTCATAGTCATACTAATAGTCACATGAGAAAGTATATGACACTCATATAACGATCCATGATACTTTCTCATGACAGGTCATTCAATATACATTCTCCAATGCATACTCATGTACCAACTTGATATCTCTATATCCATGACTTGTGAGATCAAGTCATCGAGTTGACCTACATGCTAGTCTCGTCGCATTAACAATATTATCCCTGAATGTTAATACTTGACTAAAAATGATTAAGAGTAGTGTTCTCTATATCATCTCACTATCGATTCAACCAATCGATTGATATAGATAAGAACCTTCTACTCAAGGACGCTATTATACTTAGTTATTTGACACCAATAAAAGTAAGTATAATAACCATCAAGAAATGTCTTTATAAACATATAGGAATATGATACATCGAGTCCATACAACAATCATCATATGATTGGCTCTAGGGCTCTAACTAACAGGTTAAACTCTCATTTATGCATTGACATGAGAAGAAGTTGAGGCTATGAGATTAGCCTAACTTAAATGTATTGTCAAACATCAAAAAGGGGGAGATTGTTGGTGCAATATCCTCTGTGTCAGGTTGACTAAGCTTGAGTGGGCTCAAGCTTGAGTGGGCTCAAGCTTGAGTCTTGATGTTTGGGTTTCGATGTTTGACAATACATGAAGATTGCATATATAATCATCTGTTTGGAGAGATTATTGATACAATTCCCCTCTGGTCAAGGTTGACCAGATAGATATGAAGAAGAGTCAAGTAGGTTAAAGGGTTGACTACATACTTGACTACTGGGAAAGTCCTAACTGGAGGTTAGGCAGATGGAAAATCCTGGTGAGTGAAGCCAGGTGAAAGACCTAGTGAGTGAAGCTAGGAAGTTGGAAAATCCTAGTGGGTGAAGCTAGGTGAAAGTCCTGGTGAGTGAAGCTAGGCAGGTGAAAGTCCCGGTGAGTGAAGTCGGCCAGTGGAAAGACTTGGTGAGTGAAGTCAGGCAGGTGAAAGTTCTGGTGAGTGAAGCCGGGCAGTGGGAAAATCCTGGTGAGTGAAGTCAGGTGAAAATCCTATTGAGTGAAGATATGTGAAAATCCTGGTGAATGAAGCCAGACAGATGAGAAGTCCTAGTGAGTGAAGCCAGACAGATGGGAAGTCCTAGTGAGTGAAGCTAGGCAGATGGAAAGATTTGGTGAGTAAAGCCACGCACGTGGAAATCCAGGTGGGCCAAGGTTGACCGGATACCTGATATTGAGAAGTCCAAGTAGGTCGAAGGATTACTGGATACTTGGCACAAGGAAATCCAGATGGGTCAAGGGTGACCGACATCTGGTGGAAGGAAGTTAAGTGGGTCAAAGGAATTGACTAGATACTTGGTGAAGAAGTCCTAACAAGTCAAGGTTGATCAGATGCCAGACATAATGTTCCAATAGGTTACGGTTGATCGGATGTTGGAATTGGAGACCTTGGACTTGGTTTTAGGCAAGTCAAAGGTGGTTTAATCGATCAACCGATTGATTGAACCAAAGTCCAATCGATCAGTTGATCGATTGGAGGTGCGCTGCAAAGAAAGTTGGCCCAATCGATCGGCTGATCGATTGGGAAAGCTTCTGTGTGCATACGGAAGCTTTCCCAATCGATCAGTCGATCGATTGGGAACCTCCAATCGATCTGCCAATCGATTGGGGACAAGCTAGATTTCTTGCGCGATCGCGAGAAAGCCTGAATCGATTGGTCGATCGATTCAAGCTATTTCCAGAGAGCATAGAGGCACTCTGAATCGATCGACTGATCAATTCAAAGCCTCCCCAATCGATTGAGAGTCATTCAATCGATTGGGATCCGATTGTTGCGCAGGTTATTGTAGGACCGTTAGATTCGATAGAGGGGGGTGAATATCGATTCGAAAAAGACGAGTATAAACGCAGCGGAAAAATAAAATAGACACAGATGTTTTTACTTCGTTCGGAGCCTGTGACGACTCCTACTCGAAGGCCCGTGGTCCTTGACCACTTTCGTTGGGCAATCACTAACAAGTCGAAATATGATTACAGAATAAGTACAGGAAATGCTAGTGACAATAAAGCAATACCGACAAAGAAAATTAAATAAAAACCGGAGGAGCACTTTTGTCGGAGCGTTGTTGATGTCGCACTTGAACGTCGAGCAGCAAGACCAGCAGTAGAAGAGTTCTCAGTCAAAATTGATTGTTCTGAAGCTCCTGTCTGGGGCTTCTTTTATATGCTGTTCCAGGCGCCAGGATCCCTTCTGGGTGCCTGGAATGTGACGTAGCTGCACAAACCATGATGCTCCACGTGGCGACGACTCGGCTGGATAGAATTCGCCTTCCGGGCGCCCGGATCCCTTCCGGGCGACCAGAGTTAAACTCTTTTCCGCAAAACAAAGTTAGTCCGAGGCAAATATATATCCTGTAAAACATAGCACAGTTAAAGTTCAACGGATGGATAAAAAGTATGACTTAGATTCCGTCTTTCCGAGACCGGAATCTAGTCACGATCTCGACTTAGACATCCGAAATGGACCTAAGCCGGATCGACGCCTAATGTCCCCTTCCCGGGAACGCGTCCTCACAGTCACTCCCCTCCAGTGACTTACCTCACTTACCTGCCAGACGACCGGTCAGCCCGTCGACCCATCTGGACTTCTCGCCAAGCGTCCGGTCAGCCCGTCGACCCGCTTGGACTTCTCGCCAGCTATCCGGTCAGCCCGTCGACCTAGCTGGACTTCTCGCCAAGCGTCCGGTCAGCCCGTCGACCCGCTTGGACTTCTTGCCAGCTATCCGGTCAGCCCGTCGACCTAGCTGGACTTCTTGTCAGACATCCGGTCAGCCCGTCGACCTGTCTGGACTTCTCCTGCACACTCGATCAAAGTGTCAGACAACAACACAACTAACTTAACATATTTGTCATTCATCAAAACCTGGGTTAAATTGTTAGTGCTAACCGCACCAACAATCTCCCCCTTTTTGATGGAATGACAACCTGGTTAAGTTAGTGTTAACATATGCAAGAAATAACATGCATTTATGTGGTTTTTAAAGTTAGTTTGTATTTTCAAGTTGGTTTAGCTAACTTAACCACCTAACCCTCCCCCTTTGGCATTCATCAAAAATAAGCAGGGGTAAATAATCATAGTGTTGAGTTACTGCAAAAAGTAATCAGATTTTGCAATATATTTTGATTTAATTTTTAACACCAAAAAATAGCCAAATTGACTTGGGGGAGACAAGTTAAATTTTGAAAAGTATTAAGTTAATCAAGTTTCATTTTTCAAGTGTGTAAAGATTTTCAAATCAGGTTTTCAAATTTACTTTGCATGTTTAAATAACATTTACTTTTCAACAAGGTAAATTTTCAACTTCAATTTTTCAAAATAAAGTAAAAATTGAGCAAGTAAGAATAATTTTTCAAGAAGTAAAATTTTTCCAAAATAAAGTTTTAAGGCTAATTTGATAAAAGCTAAGTTTGGAAAGTTGAATTTTCAAGCATATGTTACAAAACTGAATAAGTTTAAATTTGTAATATTCAACTTTTAAAATCAGGTTTAAAAATTAGGTGGGATTTAAACTTAGTTAAATTTAACTTTTTGAAAACTGGTGTTTTAAAATAAGTTAGTTTTAACATAGATGTAAAAAAAATATTTTTCAAACATACATTAATTTCTCCCCCTGAACTTGACACGTATCTTTAACCAGTTGTCTAACCAATTAGGTACTAACTAACTATCAGAAGATAGTAGCTTTCACTTGGTTAGTCAGATTAAGTTAATTATAACCAGTCAGTGTTTGACTTGACTGATGAACTTTAATCTGATTAATATCTGAATTGTATTTAATGTTCAGACTTATGCTGATGCACTGAAATAAGCATCTTAAGTCTAGACAGTTGGCCTATGCATCTCACCCCTTTCTATGTTTGTCAAACACAAGCAAGGTAAACCTAAGGTGTTGGTGAGATGCTCAAAAACTAGTCCTATGGGTACATGCTTTCTAAGGATGTAAAACTAGTCTAAGGCCAAAACTATTTTTGAAAATCTAAAAAATGGAAAGTTTTGAAAACAACCAAGTTTAACCTATAATTTGATAAAACCTATTTTGAAAGTATTTTTGAAAGATCCTAGTCTATTGAGCACATCCCTAATTTTCGTCGTAAGTTGCTAAATTCACTTTCTGGGAGTGGTTTTGTGAAAATGTCAGCTAAATTTGATTTGGACTCAATGTACTTGAGTTCAATATCGCCTTTAGTAACATGATCCCTGATGAAGTGGTGTCTAATTTCAATATGTTTGGTTCTTGAATGATGCACAGGATTCTTGGTTAAGTTAATTGAACTTATATTATCAATTAATACTTTTACATTTGTGATATTTAAGTTGAAATCTTTTAGAGTATGCATCATCCATAATAATTGTGCAACACATTCGCCTATAGCTATGTATTCTGACTCAGTTGTAGACAGAGCAACACAATGTTGCTTTCTACTAAACCAGCTAACAAGTGATGAACCTAATAATTGGCATCCACCACTTGTGCTTTTGCGGTCTAATTTGCATCCAGCATAATCTGAGTCAGAATACCCTATTAGTTCAAAATTATTTGTCCTAGGATACCAGATTCCTACATTTGTTGTTCCTTTAAGATATCTAAAAATTCTTTTAACCTGTGTCAAATGGGATTCCTTAGCACAAGTTTGGTATCTAGCACACTACTAAATAAAATATCAGGTCGGCTTGCAGTTAAGTACAGTAGGCTACCTATTGCACTTCTATAATGTTTTAAATCAATTGGTTTTCCATTTGGGTCACTATCTAAGATTGTGTTTACTGCCATCGGTGTTTTTATTTCTTTTGTATTTTCCATTCCGAATTTTTTAAGTAATTCTTTGGTGTATTTATGTTGAGAAATATAGTTTCCTTCATTTGTCTGTTTGATTTGTAATCCTAAGAAATAGGTTAGTTTTCTCACTAAGCTCATTTCAAATTCTTTTTCCATTAGATTAATAAATTCTTCTAAAAATTCTGAATTTGTTAAGCCAAATATTATGTCATCCACGTATATTTGTGCAATAAATATGTTTGTATTTAATGATTTAACAAACAAGGTTGGGTCAATTTGACCTTGTTTGAATCCTTTAGATGTTAGGTAAGATGTTAGCCTCTCATACCACGCCTTGGATGCTTGTTTAAGTCCATATAGGGCTTTCTTTAATTTAAAACATAATCAGGGTGTTCTAGACTTTCAAAACCAGGAGGCTGACCTACATAAACTTCTTCTTTGATTAGTCCATTAAGAAAGGCAGACTTAACATCCATTTGGTATAGTTTGAATCCCTTATGGGCTGCATAACTTAGTAACATTCTAATGGATTCTAACCTGGCTACTGGGGCATATGTTTCATCATAGTCAAGTCCTTCAACTTGACTAAATCAACCAGCCTTGCCTTATTTCTAGTAATTTCCCCAGTTTCACTTAGTTTGTTTCTGAATACCCATTTTGTTTCTATTATTTTCTTATTCTTAGGTGGTGGGACTAGGTCTCAGACCTCATTACGCTGAAATTGGGCTAGTTCTTCTTGCATAGCTATAATCCAATCTGGGTCTAGTAGGGATTCTTCCACAGTTTTGGGTTCAATTTTTGAAATTAATGAAATTTGACTTAGGTTTCTAAAAGATGATCTGGTTTGAACTCTTAAGTCTGGGTCACCAATTATTTGATCAGTTGGATGATTTGGGTTTACCCTTATTGTTTTAGGAGGTTGATTCTCTTGATGTTGTTCCTCTTCTTCATGACTTAGAGTTTGGTTGGTTTCTGGAACACACTCAGGTGGTTGTGTAGGTTCGATGTCTTGTGTAGTTTCTTTAAATTTTACATTAGTAGTTTCTTCAATTTTTAAGGTAACCTTATTATAAATTCTATAGCCTCTACTATTTAAGGAATATCCTACAAAAATTCCATTTTCAATTTTAGAGGTGAATTTTCCTAAGTGTTCTCTTGTATTTAAGATAAAAACTGGGCACCCAAATACCTTAAAATATTTTATGTTTGGTTGTTTATTATAGAACATTTCGAAGAAGGTTTTGTTATGAGTTTTGTTTATTGCAGGCTGTACTAACGGCTTCTGCCCAAAAGTATTTAGGTAGGTTATACTCATTTAACATTGTCCTAGAAGCTTCAAGTAAGGTTCTATTTTTTCTTTCTACAATTCCATTTTGTTGGGGGGTTTTAGGACATGAGAACTCATGATGGTAACCATTTTCTAGACAAAAACTGTTAAAGTTGTGATTTTTAAACTCTCCCCCATTGTCACTCCTAATTCTTTTAATTTTAATATCTTTTTCGTTTTCAATCTGTTTGCAAAAATTTGTAAAAATTTCAAAAGTTTCATCTTTATGTTTTAAGAATTTTACCCAAGTAAACCTAGAATAATCGTCTATAATTACTAAACAATATAAGTTTCCATTTATGGATTTGACTCCATGGGAGTCAAAAAGGTCTAAATGTAGACACTACAACAAAAATGACTTTTCGCAGCGCGCAAATTCGCTTTTCACGGCGCGCATTGTGCGCTGCACAATTAAAAGCTGTTGAAAGTCATAAATTATCCGCGGCGTGCTTTGCACGCCGCAGAAAATATTATCCGCAGCGTGCAAAGCACACCGCAGAAAATATTATCCGTGGCGTGCTTTGTGCGCTGTGGAAAATATTATCCGCAGTGCACAAAGCACGCCGCAGATAATATTTTCCGCGACGTGCTTTACGCGCTGCGGATAATATTTTCTGCGGCGTGCAAACGTACGCTGTTGATGGTCTTAACTATATTAAAAAAATAATTTGACGAAAATAATAAATCAAAAGTTTACAACAAATTTAGTTCAAATCAAATCCATACAAAATTAATAAAAGTTATAGTTTTTCATTATACCAAAAAACTCTAAAGATCTAAAACAAAATATGAAATATCTAACAAACTAGCAATTGCATAACAACAATTAAACTTACAATTCACATAAATTAGTATAATATGTATCAATCACACAATACTATAAATTTAGATAACCATGCGATCGTGCTTCCTATTGCATCATCGAGAAACTACATTTCATCATGCGACCGTGCTTCCACATCCTATCCTTCACTTCTTCATCAATATCATTCCATCCATCTAATGAATATGGCACAAATTCCTTTCCTTCTATGTCTCTCTGAAGTAGTGCAAGTAGTTCAAAGTTCACATTGATTTCTGATTGCTGCGTTGGTTCTTCTAACTCTCTTGCATTGGAATACATAAAATAGTCATAACATTAAACTCGGTTCTCACAAGGTAACATTCATGAGACTAGTCCTACAAGAATCAAACGACATAAATTAGTATTAGATAAACCGAGGAAAACTGTCAAAGCACGCGATGAACAAATTGTTAGAAAACTGGGGAACATGAAGAGCAACTTGTTAGAAATAAATAACCTATTCTTTGTTAGCACCAGATCAGAAATTTTGGCACAAGTTATGGCAAAATTCTAACAATTAATGAACAAATTGTAGAAAAAATATAACAAAATTCTCTAGCTTCAGTACTATAGAACAAGTATCATAATATAACACTAAGAAGCTAATTAAGACTCTCTAACTAGCTTCAGGGAAGAACAAGTACAGAGTTTCAAACTAAATCAACATTTCAAGTTTTGATAAGATCAAGAATCATCAATTTTTCTAATAAAATCGTTCCTAATAAAATGTTGCATAGCCGAATAAAATGGTTTATAATAAAATGTTCTTAATAAAATAAGAAATTCACATTGATCCCAAATTTGATTTCATACTTCCAAAATCTACAAGGAGAGAAACTGATTTGCATAGCTATGAACAAGGGTTAGGTATTTATCTAATTCTGTACACTAAGTGCTCATACAAGTGATCCTATTACAGAATGTTTGTGATACAAAATTTAACTCAATGATGGAGAAATTGATAAGGGAAATATACCCGCTTCTATGTATAAACATGTGACTTACATATATCTACTTCCATATAGCCAATTAGAAAAACTTTGCACGAGAAATTAGAAAGTGGACACCAAAGATGAATTGACATCAGATTCAGAAAATTAAGTTGGTGATTGTGAAAAAAAAAAACTATCTTCAATGATTTCCAGCAATAAGAACATGAAGACAAGAAGAATTCATAATTGGTAAAAAAAAAAATTCACTGCCATCTATGAAGATTAGCTTTTGGCTTATGATTTACATATGGTTATGCAAATTGTAAGTGACTAAAAACACTACAAATTTACCCAATTCACATACATGCTCTTATTATTCCCCCTAGCAGTTTCACCAGAATGTCCATTTATTTCGGTTCGACATAGCAAGTTCTTTATAAAACCTTGAGTAAAATATGATAAGACAACTAAAATTGACATATACTAACATATTAAAGGAAGGTTGCAAGTTATTTAGATGTGTATTAGTAGACAATCAAAAAAACAAGATCTTATTCTCCCCGAACATGAAGTAATATCTAATGTCATCCGCAGAATCAACATTGAGTTAAACAAGAGATAATATAACAGTAATAGGTCGATAGGGTGAGATATAATTGTAGGATCGATAGGGTGAGATATAATTGTAGGATCGATTGCATGTGAGAGGTTGCACCAACAATAACTTCATAAGAAAAAAAACCTTTTGCGATGGTTTAAACAATATATTTTGCACAAATCTATAAAAGAAAAACTTTTATCGAATGTAACAGTTTTTCAACAAAGAGACAATCTTACACCAATCACTAAAAACCATTAACATAGAAATAACTCATGCTTTCATGAAATAACATACCTAGTACTTCTATCTATCCATTCATCATCTGCCTCTGCCTCATCAGTTGAACTTCCACTCAAGAAAAAGTCATCCTGCCTCTGTCCATGAAAAACAAAACTTAATGTTTATACAAATTCTAACTCAATGATTGTGTGGAAAGAATGCTTGATTAGGGATTGTGAGTGAATAATCAAATCATGGCGGTCTTGTAGATATCCGCATCAAAACTTCCTAGTTTAGCAACGAATTAGGGATCTGTTTGGAGGATCGACTCCTTCCAAGGTGAAGAACAAGAAGAAGAAAAGGGATCATGATACTGGTAGCGGTTGTAGCGGAGATGCTTGAGGAGTACACGACATTGATGGCACAGGTGCTGGAGCAGTTGGTCCAAAGCGCCCTAGCCGCTTCACGTGCGGCAGCAGGCGATGGGGCCTCTGCCTCGCTAGGCTTCCGACAAGCAATCATCACTCGCTGGGCTCCTCCTTGCTTGTTATAGAGAGGGTAGAAGATCTTGTTGAGCTCTTCTTTGCTTGCTGCGGAGAGGGAAGAGCTGCGAAGAGGAAAGGAAATTAAAGGAGGCAGAGGTAAGGGGGAGAGGGAAGTTTAGGGTAAAATAAATTAACAGATTGAGATGGCATTTAGAAATTTGTCACGATAACTCGATAAGGTGTCTAATATATGATGTTTTTTATTTTTTAAAATGATTATTTTTAATAAGTGTCATTAAAGAATATTTATAGTCACATTTTAAATTAGATGTCAGTACGAAAATGTAATAATAGTCGTGATTTCTAGTAGTACACACGTGAGGAGTTTGGTTCTCGGAGTGAGGCACTTTGGCGGAAAAATAATTGTGGGAATAATTTCATATAAAAAGTTTTGGTGAAAAATAATTAGGAAGACGAGATGTTTCAACATAAAGTATTAGAAAAGTTTGAAGACTATTAACGACACATATTGTATGCTGTTAAAATTCTATAATATTTATTGGCAGCGTGCATTTTTACACGCCGTCATTTATATATGTATAATAATTATTAACAGCACGCTCCGCGCGTCGTTAATATTAAGTTTTAACAGCACACTTTGCATGCCGTAGAAAAGTTTATTGACAGCGTACTTTTTCTATACGCTGTCATTTGTATAAATATTATACTATCCGCAGCGCACATAATTGAGCGCGTCGTAAAAACTATTATTAACGGCGTGCTTTAACTGCGTGTTGTTGATGATGCGCTGCGGAAAGTTACTTTTGTTGTAGTGAGAAGTTCTAAGATTGAGTTAGTTTGTGGTTGATTTGTTTGTTTGTGGGTTGATTTAGTTTGTTTGCCTTGTTGACAAGCATTACATATGGTTGAATCTAAGTTAGGTAACTTTGGTAAGCCTTTTACAAGTTCATTTAGTTTACTTATATTTCTAAAGTTGGTGTGAGACATCCTCCTATGCCATAACCAAGTTTCTTCTTTTTGTGTTAAATAACACTTAATGGAAGAAATGGTTAAGTTGATGACATAGATGTTGTCTTTTCTAAAACCTTTTAGGCTTATGGTAGGATTATCTAGATGTTTGATTGAACATTCTGTAGATAGAAATTTGACCTTATACCTAGTATCACACAATTGACTTATACTTAGAAGATTATATTTAAAGTTTTCAACAAGTAAGACATTTGTAATTATAAAGTCTAATTTTAACTCAATATTACCTATACCAATTACCTTGAGTTTGCCGTTGTTTCCAAAGGCAACTGTTCCTAGGCTTTTGTAAGTGAGTTGAGTGAACTTGGTGTGATCTCCAGTCATATGTTTGGAGCAACCACTGTCCAAAATCCACTTGGTTTCCTACAGTAAGTAGGATTTAAAGTTAGTCTTTTGAGCATGCATTATTTAAGTTTAAAATTAGCTTTAAGTTTAAAATAATTTTTAAGTTTAAAATTAGAATTAATTTTTAGGTTTAAAATTTTGAGAATAATTTTTAAGTTTAAAATTAAAATTTTGAAATTAATTTTTAAGAAATTTAAAATTAATTTTTAAGTTTAAAATTAAAATTTTGAAATTAATTTTTAAGTTAAAATTAAAATTTGAAATTAATTTTTAAGTTTAAAATTAACATTTTGAAATTAATTTTTAAGTTAAAATTAAAATTTGAAATTAATTTTTAAGTTTAAAATTTAAGCCTTATTCATCTCACTCGATCTATATTATCAATCAGGGAATCCTATGATTTTGTGAGATGAAATTAGATATATTTTTTTTTTATGGAGTTTTGGTTTAACTTGAGTTAGATTCAGATTTAGCTTTGGTCTCCACAAATAGGCATTCTTCGGATAAATTTCTAAGCTTGGTGAGTCACATGGACATCATTAGAAGTAACCAACCTTTCGAGATTTTTCGAATAGTCCTATCCACGGAGCTTAGTACTAAATCTTGGTCTAACTGATTATGATCCATTTAAGGGTAGCTTCGGTCAGTTCCACTTGGCCAAATGCACCAGATCGAAGCCATATCTTTCTAGACATGCGATGCCCAAGCTTCCCTAACGTACTATCATCCAAAAATTTCACCAGTACCATGATTCAAGTTAAACTTGGTCTCTAATCCTAATTACCCTGCCGGGTTAGTTTGTTTTTGGGTTACCCTGTCGGGTAAGTTAGTTTTGGAGGTGCCAGCTATTCTGGAGCCTCCCCCTGAATCATTGGCCATTCATTTGGTTTTAGGTTTGTGTCGATTCTTTTTATAGTTATGGTTAACTTGGTGATAATTTTGTTGATTTTTAAGGTGTTTAGATTTTGAATTTGTTTTAGGTTTGTATTTTGGATTTTGGTTTGGTTTATTCGATTTTATATAATGTATTTTTTCTTTAGGTATATAATATTGATTAATTCCTACTTGCGTGGTCAGACACGCTTTCGGGACCCAAGCTTGATTAGTTGATTTGTATTGAGTTATTAACGACTTAAAAGTTTTATTTGAGTTTGACTTGTATCCGAGTCCGGTTTTATTATAACATGCCTTTTGATTATTTAGGATTAAGTCTAAATTTTTTGATCTTGTTGTGAACTTTTCTAACATTTCCTTTAAATTGTTGATCTCATTTTTTAGTGATAAATTTTCTTCCTCAAGTGTTGGATCTTGAGTTGGATTTGAATTTATGATTTGTTCCTTGAGGTTTTGATTTTCCTCAAGAAGTGATTTGTTTTCATTTTCTAAGTTAGTTAATTTACTATTTAAATAGGAAATAATTCTAAAAAAATTTTTGTTTAAATTAAAGTATACCTCATTCGGGCCTTCGGAAACGAGTACGGACTCGTGGCTTGTTTCGGGTTCAGACCCGTCTTCATCTTCCGATTCGTTTTCTGTTTCAGCTTCGCGGGCCATCAGTGCGAGGTGGCTCTGATGTTTCTGCTCTTCTTCCTCCGATTCGTCCGAGGAGTCGTCCCACGTTGCTTTGAGTGCCTTCTTTTTGGTTGGCTTTGATTTGTCGAACTTCAGTCTTGGGCATTCGTTCTTGTAGTGTCCCTTTTTATTGCAGCCGTAGCAGGTCACGTTCTTTTGTTCTGAGGGAGAGCTGATCTTTTGAAGGTCCTTTTTGCTGAAGCTCCTCTTTCTCCTGGTGAACATTTTTCTTACCAAGTTTACCAGGTGTTCTTCATCTTCGGAGTCTTGGTCGGAGTCTTCTTCAAATTCAGGCTTGCTTCTCTTTTCTTTGGAGGACCCTGCAAATAGAGCTATACCTTTCTCGGCTCCAGCATTAGTTTGTTCGTGTAATTCTAATTCACAGAAAAGCTCATCTAATTTTAATTTAGAAAGATTCTTAGAAATTTTGTAGGCATCCACTATTGATGCCCACAAACTATTACGTGGAAAGGCGTTTAATGCGTACCTTATCAAGTCTCTGTTCTCCATCTGGTGGCCTATCGCATGAAGCCCGTTGAGGATGTCCTTGATCCTCGCGTGGAGTTGATTCGCTGTTTCTCCTTCCTGCATTTTTATATTAAAAATTTTATTTAAAAGCAGGTCTCGTTTTGTTACCTTAGCGTCGCTTGTTCCCTTGTGCAGCTCGATCAGTTTGTCCCACAGTTCTTTAGCGTTTTTGTGTGGACCGACTCTGTTTAGCTCTTTTCTTGTTAGTCCGCACTGTAGAGTGTTGATCGCTTTATTTTCTGTTGACGCCTTCTTCTTCAAGTCAGCTGTCCATTCTTCAGGATCCAGTATATTCCCGGAGGTGTCTGCCGGAATTTTGTAAGGTCTCGTAATGCTCATCCACTGGTCAAAGTCAGTTTTGAGGTGTTGGAGCAATCTTGCTCAAGACATTACTCATTGTTGATGTTTGGTTAAAATAGTTTAAGCTAGGCATTAATTGTGATCTAACATAAGTATTGAGTGAGCAGATACAAAGAAAAGACCAAGTATGAAGTTTTGGCAAGGAAAGATCCGGAGGTGTGGTCTATTGGCAAAAAGGAGACTTAGCATGACGGAGCCAAAGGTAGCCCTTGAAGGCAAGCGCAAGGATGAGGAGTCTTGGAGACAGAAGCATCCTAGGGGCGTAAGGCTGAGGGAAGGTGCTTGGAGGCTTGAAGTCTAAGCTAAGGAAGTAAATTCAAGTGTATAAAATAATGTAAAACTGAGACGGTACAAACTGCTGTAAATTTCAGAAGTATAAGGTACCAGTCGACTGGTACCAAGGCACAGAATGGACAGAATGTCGCCAGGGTAATTGTAGGCAAGTACCAGTCGACTGGTACTGGTACCAGTCGACTGGTAGATGACCGTTATGAAGTGGCGGCTCAAAATCTCGTCAAATCTTTAGTGCCGTTAAAGCCCATCAGTCGACTGATAGGTATACCAGTCGACTGATGTCGGGAAAACTATAAAAGCAATTCTTAGAGCTTGGAGATAACCAACTGTTCTAAAACCGAAAAAGTGCTCATCAAGTAATCCTCAAGCCTACAGATACTCATACTCTTCCTTCTGATCCTAACTTTCACTTTGTAAAAGGAAGAGGAGATTGTGTAAGGGTTTCTCCACCTTCGATTGTCATTCGAGAAGGAGAAGTTTATAGTGGAACTTCATTGTGTGGGTGTGTGCGCCTTGGATTAGTCACCTCAAGGAGGTGGAGACCAAGTAAACAAAGGGAGTTAGCATTGAATTTTTGTTTTCATACTTGTTCATTTGTTTCCTTTATCTTCCACTAACAAGTTGTAGGTCAAAAGCGAAAGAAAGGCTATTCACCCCCCCTCTAGCCGAACACAAAGGTCCTAACAATTGGTATCAGAGCAAGGAACGCATCGGAAGAACTCATCATCAACCGAAGCATCGAAATGGCGTTTCAAGAGGGATATAGCACCGCTAGACCACCCTTCTTTGATGGCAATGACTTTGCATATTGGAAAGGTAGAATGGAATACTATTTAATGAATGATATTGAGAATTGGTTTAGTGTTGTAGATGGGTTTGAAAAGCCGAAGGATGGATCGGGAGCACCTCTTCCTACCAAGGAGTGGACAAAGGAGATGGCAAAGAAGGCCCAAGCTAATGCAAAAGCCACAACAACCCTACAATGTGGACTTTCAAAGGAGCAACTAAGCAAAGTAGGACCGTTCGATTCCGCCAAGGAGCTTTGGGAGAAACTCATTGAGTTAAATGAAGGATCAAGCGAGTCAAGAAGGGCCAAGAGAGATCTTTTGTTGGGACAACTTCAAACCTTCACTATGAAGACAAATGAAACCGTAAGTCAAATGCACGGTAGATTCAAGGAAATAGTAAATGGTCCTCATGTTATAGGTGAGAAAATTGACAATAGGGACCTAGTAAGGTATGTTCTTCAATCTTTTCCTAGAACCACCCTATGGGCCTCAATGGTTGATGCGTATAAGGTTTCTAGAGACCTTTCTTTAGTTAAACTTGACGAATTATTTTGCGAATTTGAACTTCATGAGCAAGCTAATGCGGTTTCAAAAGAGAAAGGTATGACTCTTGTTGTAGAGAAGAAGGAAAAGAAAAAGAAGAAGGAAAAGAAGGTGGAATCCTCATCATCCGAATCCGAGCAAGAATCATCGGATAGTGATGATGAAATGTCGGCAAGTGAAGTGGCTCACTATGTCAAAAAGATGATGGGAAGATCAACAAAATTCACAAGAAAGGATGTGAAGAAGATGTTTCAACCCTCAAAAGGTAAGAGTAGCCAAAGTTCAAACTTTAATACTAATGTCACTTGTTATGGATGTAACAAGAAAGGACACATCAAGCCGAATTGCCCGGAATTAAAGAAGAAAGAAGAAAAGGAGAAGAAGAAAATGGAGAAAAAGAAGGAAGCCATGATGGCCCAAGCTACATGGGATACACCAAGCATTGACTCATCGGATGAAGATGAGCTATGCCATGTTACTCGACATATGGCCTTTATGGCTTTTGAAGAGGGCAAAGATGAATCAAGTCAAGAGGAGGTGTCAAGTGAAGAGGAGTCATCAAATGAAGAGGAATCAAGTGATGAATCATCATCAAGTGATGATGATGAGGTAAAAGAATCTCCCAAAGTAGAATTTCTTTACAAAACTATTGCTCATCTCAAAAATGCTTTTGTTAAATCACAATCTAAGGTAAAAACCTTGAAGGGAAAGCTTAAGCTTATTAAAATTGATGCATGTTCATCTAGTGAGTCAAGCATGCTCAAGGAAGAAAACAAAAAATTGAAGAATGATGTGATTGAGTTAAGAGCATGTCTAGTGAAGTTTACAAATGGATCCAAATACTTAGATATGATCATTAGAGACCAAAGAGTCGTTTACAACAAAGCCGGTATAGGATATAGACCTAAAGAAAAGGAAGTTGCATACATGTCTCTAATTAATGGCACTAGAAGTGATAGAAACAATGTTAAGAAGAATGCTAAAGGAAAGGCAAGACAAGCTTGGGTGCCTAAGAAATATTTGAATGATATTTCCGAATCAAGTGCATGGGTACCAAAGAATTGTGTATTTTATGTTGTCTAGGTAGAAGAGAAAAAGGATGCAAGTATGTGGATTATGGATAGCGGTTGCTCAAGACATATGACCGGTGATGTGAGCAAGTTCTCCACAATAAACTATATAAAGAAAGGAACGGCATCATTTGGGAATAGTGGGAAGCTCAAGATTATAGGTAAAGGTACAATTGAGGTATCACCCACAATTATCATTCATAAAGTCTTGTTGGTTAAAAATATGGGATTTAATTTGCTTAGTGTTAGCCAACTATGTGATGCCGGATATAATGTAGAGTTTCACCCAAATAAGTGTATAGTTAAACACAAGAATCTTGAGAATGTGATGCTAGAAGGATTTAGAAAGGTAAATCTCTATTATGTTGATCTTTCATATGCTTCTAACCCCTCTATTAAGTGTTTGATGTCAAAAGAAGAAGAAGGATGGCTATGACATAGAAGACTTGGACACATCAACATGAAGAACATAGCCAAGGTAGCCAAGATGGAGCTAGTTAAGGGGCTACCAAAAATCAAGTACATCAAGGATAAATTATGTGATGCATGCCAAGAGGGTAAGCAATCAAGGTCATCACATAAAGGTAAAACCTTAACTAGCACTTCATTACCATTAGAATTATTGCATTTGGATCTTTTCGATTGTCATAGAACACCCTCTTTAACGGGTAACAAATATTGTTTGGTAATAGTAGATGACTACTCTAGATATACTTGGGTTCATTTCTTAAAACACAAAGGGGAAACTTTAGAAACTATCATAGGGTTTACCAAGAGGGTAGAAAATGAAAAGAACATCAAAATTGATAGAATTAGGAGTGATCATGGTGGAGAGTTCGAGAATTTGAACTTTTCTAAATTTTGTTTGGATAACGGTTATAAACATGAATTTTCTTGCCCAAGAACACCTCAACAAAATGGTGTAGTGGAGAGGAAAAATAGGGTCTTACAAGAAGCGGCTAGGACCATGCTCAATGCATACTCCCTACCTAGCTATTTGTGGGCCGAAGCGGTTAATACCGCATGTTATATCCAAAATCGTGTTTTGATTCATAAGTTTTTAGGGAAAACACCATTTGAGTTATGGAATGGCACAATTCCTACAATTCACTATTTTAGGGTCTTTGGTTGTAAGGTTTATATTCTCAATACCAAAGATGACTTAGGAAAATTTGAGCCCAAGTCTAATGAGGGAATTTTAGTTGGATACTCATCCACTAGTAGAGGATATAGAGTATACAACAAAAGACTCAAATGGTTGAGGAATCGTCTAATGTTGAGTTTGATGAGTCTACTAGGACTTATCCTAGAAAATCCTCTATTGACAAGGATATAATTGAAAATAATCAAAACATCACTCAAGAAATGCAAAATCTACAATTAGGGGGTATTGATCTAGGGGGAGAAAGAGATGGTTCGGATGATGAAAGAAACAATGTAAACAATGATACTTCTAAAAATGATGATTCCATTACCCCAAGGACCTTAAGGCACCATCAAGATCATCCTATTAATCAAGTAGTTGGAGATGTGGCACAAGGGGTAAGGACTAGATCCTACTTTAGGGATCATACTAGTCAAATTGCTCTAATATCACAACTTGAACCAAAAACAATTAATGATGCTTTACTTGATACGGATTGGATTTTAGCAATGCAAGAAGAGTTGAACCAATTTGAAAGGAGTGATGTATGGGAGTTGGTTCCAAGACCTAATGGGAGTACAATCGTCACAACAAAATGGGTTTTTAGAAATAAGTTGGATGATCAAGGGAGAGTCACTAGAAATAAGGCTAGGTTGGTAGCTAGAGGTTTCAATCAAGTGGAAGGACTTGATTATGATGAAACCTATGCTCCGGTAGCTAGGTTAGAGTCCATCCGAATATTATTAGGATATGCCGCTTACATGGGTTTTAAACTCCACCAAATGGATGTAAAATCGGCTTTCTTAAATGGTTTCATTAAGGAAGAGGTTTATGTAGAGCAACCACCCGGATTCGAAAATATAGATTGCCCAAACCATGTTTATAAGCTTAAGAAAGCATTATATGGGTTAAAACAAGCACCTCGGGCTTGGTATGAGAGACTTTCATCCTTCCTAATCTCCAAGGACTTTAGAAGAGGAACAATTGACCCAACATTATTTCTAAAGTCTAAGGATGGGGAAATTTTTGTTGCACAAGTCTATATTGATGACATCATTTTTGGCTCAACAAATAATGAACTTCTTCATGACTTTATCAAACACATGGAAAGTGAGTTTGAAATGAGTCTTGTTGGAGAATTGAGTTTCTTTTTGGGATTACAAGTCAAGCAAACTAGCGAAGGAACCCATGTTTACCAAACCAAATTTGCTAAAGAACTTATTAAGAAATTTGGGTTGGAAAATGCTAAAGGAGCATCTACTCCTATGGGGACTAATACCAAGATAGTTAGTGATCAAGAAGGGAAATTAGTTGATCCAAAACTATATAGGAGCATGATTGGTAGTTTGCTATACCTAACCGCTAGTAGACCGGACATAATATTTGCCGTAGGAATGTGTGCAAGATACCAATCATGTGCCAAAGAATCACACTTAGTAGCGGTAAAGAGAATTTTGAGATACATCAAGAGTACCCTTAATGTAGGTCTTTGGTATCCTCGGACTAGGAATTTTGAGTTGATTGGGTATACCGATTCCGATTATGCGGTTTGCAAATTAGATAGAAAAAGTACTAGCGGTGGTTGTCAATTTCTTGGACCTTCCCTTGTAAGTTAGAGTAGTAGAAAACAACCTTGTGTGGCCTTATCCACAACCGAAGCCGAGTATGTGGCCATGGGTAGTTGTATAGCTCAATTGCTTTGGATGATGCATACTTTAGAAGATTATGAGTGTCACTATTCCAAAGTTAAGGTGTTGTGTGATAATATTAGCACCATCAACTTAACCAAAAATCCGGTGCACCACTCTAGGACAAAACACATTGAGGTGAAGCATCATTTTATTAGAGATCATGTGGCAAGAGGAGACATTGAACTACTTTATGTTGAATCTCAATCTAATCTTGCCGATATTTTTACCAAGCCTTTGCCCGAAGTAGAGTTCACCTCTATTAGGAGGGAACTTGGTATGTGTCTTGTAGAATAGTGAGTATAGCATCGCATGTTTTTACATCACATTAGGTTTTTTTTCTTCTCACATAGCCCTAAGGAGCCTTGCTTGTGTATTTCTTCAATTAGATACCATGTGAGATGTTTAGGATGATGTCTTTGGTTCAACATGTTTGTCATGATACATGACTTTGGGCCAATATGACATCTAGTCACATTAATCCTTAAGTGGACCAATCATTGGGAAGGCTTGTGCACAATTAATGTGTACATAGCTCTTTGAACATGATTGGATATTTCTTTCAAATACAAGTATCACAACCTATTGTATGAAATTTAAGATGATATGGAAAATACCATATAAAGAGGTGTAAGAAAGAAGCCTTGTTCTAATATAGGTACAGCACCTATAGGGAAGTTCAAATTGGGACTTTCACTCAACGATATACTACATAATCTAACTAGTGTTAAAGCATGTGTCAATCTTAGGATCTATGATAGACATATTTTTATACATATTTTTCCCGAATAGACAAGGTTAAAATATACTTCTCCACCAAATTTGAGAATTTTTGGAGGTTGGTATAATTATCTATAGGTTTCTGAAATTCGGGCAGAATAAGGCCAGAATTGGTATCAGTCGACTGGTTCAGGTACCAGTCGACTGGTAACAGTGACTTTTGCGAACAGAATGATTCTGTGGGTTTCTGTTTTAGGCACCAGTCGACTGATGAAAGCATCAGTTGACTGGTACTCGCGTTTTTATATCCTTCCGCGTGCAGTGGCGATGGAAACCCTAGTTTCATCTGCCGCCTGGATTCCAGCGCGGCTCGTCGCCGTTTCTTGTCCTCTCCGGCCGCCTAAACCTCCTTCTCTTTCTCGATCTGTCCTCATCTTCCCTCATTGCTCAGTTTGTTTCTCCTGCGGCCTCTCAACGCCAGTCGGCTCGTGTCCTCACCACACCTCCTTCTTCCTCGGTTCTTCCTTGATTTCGTGGCTATGGAACGAAGGTAATCCTTCTCCCTCATCTTTTCTCAAGATCAAGTGTGATTTAACCCTAATACCTTGCTGTTTTTGCTGTGATTCTGTGCTCTTCTCCCTGTTTTGGGGTTACTTTTGGATCATATGCATTGCATTACCACATTTAGGGTTAGGCAAAAACGCAGGGCTGGTGAGGGAACCTCCCGGCAGTCTGCTCCCGTTCCCTCGGGGGATCGATTCCGATCCGAAGCCGCACGACAATGATTTGCGACTACTGATTTCGCTATAATACCCTATTGGTATCTGAATCAGACCTATTTTACTACAATTGTACCAGATGTCATGGAGATCATTCAGTATTTTGGTTTAGATAAGTTAGTGCATTGCACGCATTTAGTCAATCTGGATTTATGTAAGGAATTCTACACCAATTTGCATCCTAGAGGTAGTGGAGGTCATACATGGGTATCTCGTGTAGGTTGTGTCGATATTGAGTTCACTCCCAGCATTCTCCAGTCTTTTCTAGAGTGTCGGGCTTCTGAGAGCTCCTTTACGTGTTTTCCTACAGTTGTTGAGCCATTCATCGATTCACTCTCTCATTTGTCCATTGAAGTGATACATCAGTATTACTTCAATGCCCCCCGAGCTCCTCTGCGGCGCATCTTCAATGCTACCCGTATGTCTGCCCGCAGCAACATCCTTTATAAGGTTGTTATTGGGTGTATCTTACCTATAGTCACTCGGGGGCAAGCCAAGATTCGGCTGCCCCATCTGGTCATGATGTATGCTTTGGAGCACCGGCTCGACATCAACATCGCTCTTCACGTCTTTGAGTCCATCGTGCACTTCTCTAGTCCTTCTAATGAGAAGTTGTACATGTCTTACTGTCACATCCTGACGTCTTTCTTTGCTTCTCGGGGTCTCGATGTCATGAGGGGTCAACTGCATCAATTATCTAAGGACTATGATCAGATTGGGGCCCGCCAGATGTCTCTTGCAGGTATTGAGAGACGCCAGGGGGAGATGGTATGGCGTGCTCAGGAGGCGGATGATTCTGACGCTGAGGAGGCTGACGTACCTCCTCCTGCATTGGCACCGCATCCAGTCCCTGTGACTGTCGAGGCTCGATTGACTCAGCTGGAGGAGACAGTACGCCAGGGGTTTCAGGAGTTTCGGGGGTTCCGGCAGGATTGGACTGCTTCTCAGCAGCGTCAGGCGGATATGTATGCGATGCTGCAGCGTTGGGATCTGACATACCAGGCTCCTCCACCTCCTCCCAGTGATGATCACTAGGACTATGATTCTGGTTTTCTTTGTGTATTGGTGTCGAGATGTGTTTTGGCTTCGACAGTGCTATATTCTGTTCATCTCGAACATTTAGCTTCCTGACTATGATGTACGCCTGGTGTTATGACATTATGTGACTAGTGCTTATTTTCTTTCACTGCTGCTTCTTTTTCTCTTTCTTGCTGGTTTGTAAGCTCCTTTATATTCGCATATGTCTTCTTTTATTATCTGTCATTTGTTTCTTCCTATCACTTGCTCTTAGACGATATCATGGATTAAGGGGGAGTTGTAACTTTTTTTGTGTGTGGCAAAAAGGGGGAGATGTGGATATCTTAAGTTAGATATTTTGTATGCTTATGCTTCATTCATGATTCATGTTATATGAAGATATTTTGTATGCTTATGCTTCGTGAATATCATCATACTTTCTAGATGTTGTACATTTAAAGACCTAACTTAAACACATTTTGCCAAACATCAAAAAGGGGGAGATTGTTGGAGCAATCTTGCTCAAGACATTACTCATTGTTGATGTTTGGTTAAAATAGTTTAAGCTAGGCATTAATTGTGATCTAACATAAGTATTGAGTGAGCAGATACAAAGAAAAGACCAAGTATGAAGTTTTGGCAAGGAAAGATCCGGAGGTGTGGTCTATTGGCAAAAAGGAGACTTAGCATGACGGAGCCAAAGGTAGCCCTTGAAGGCAAGCGCAAGGATGAGGAGTCGTGGAGACAGAAGCATCCTAGGGGCGTAAGGCTGAGGGAAGGTGCTTGGAGGCTTGAAGTCTAAGCTAAGGAAGTAAATTCAAGTGTATAAAATAATGTAAAACTGAGACGGTACAAACTGCTGTAAATTTCAGAAGTATAAGGTACCAGTCGACTGGTACCAAGGCACAGAATGGACAGAATGTCGCCAGGGTAATTGTAGGCAAGTACCAGTCGACTGGTAGATGACCGTTATGAAGTGGCGGCTCAAAATCTCGTCAAATCTTTAGTGCCGTTAAAGCCCATCAGTTGACTGATAGGTATACCAGTCGACTGATGTCGGGAAAACTATAAAAGCAATTCTTAGAGCTTGGAGATAACCAACTGTTCTAAAACCGAAAAAGTGCTCATCAAGTAATCCTCAAGCCTACAGATACTCATACTCTTCCTTCTGATCCTAACTTTCACTTTGTAAAAGGAAGAGGAGATTGTGTAAGGGTTTCTCCACCTTCGATTGTCATTCGAGAAGGAGAAGTTTATAGTGGAACTTCATTGTGTGGGTGTGTGCGCCTTGGATTAGTCACCTCAAGGAGGTGGAGACCAAGTAAACAAAGAGAGTTAGCATTGAATTTTTGTTTTCATACTTGTTCATTTGTTTCCTTTATCTTCCACTAACAAGTTGTAGGTCAAAAGCGAAAGAAAGACTATTCACCCCCCCTCTAGCCGAACACAAAGGTCCTAACATGAGGTAGACCTCCATGCGCTTCTTCCAGTATGGAAAGTCGTCCCCGTTGAAGAGTGGAGGTCGTACTGTGCTGAATCCTTCTTGTTGGGACATTCTGTGCACAGGTAAATAACCAAAAAATATATCCCAAGACTTGGTCTTGGATTAGTAGTGCGGGAAAAAATAGGAAAAATAAATCTAGATTCGTGTTGCAATAATATAAATTGATTAAGTTAACGAAACACTAGTTTTAAAATTAAAAAAAAACAAAAGAAAATTCACCCCCTGTCTGATTGGTGGTTGCACCAAATTAGAGCGGTACCTGCTCTGATACCACTTGTAGGACCGTTAGATTCGATAGAGGGGGGGTGAATATCGATTCGAAAAAGACGAGTATAAACGCAGCGGAAAAATAAAATAGACACAGATGTTTTTACTTCGTTCGGAGCCTGTGACGACTCCTACTCGAAGGCCCGTGGTCCTTGACCACTTTCGTTGGGCAATCACTAACAAGTCGAAATATGATTACAGAATAAGTACAGGAAATGCTAGTGACAATAAAGCAATACCGACAAAGAAAATTAAATAAAAACCGGAGGAGCACTTTTGTCGGAGCGTTGTTGACGTCGCACTTGAACGTCGGCGCAAGACCCAGAGAAGAGTTCTCGATCAAAATTGATTGTTCAAGCTCCATGCGGGGCTTCTTTTATATCTTGTTCAGCGCTGGATCCTTCCGGCGCACTGGAATGTGACGAGTTGCACAAACCATGATGCTCCACGTGGCGACGACTCGGTGGATAGAATTCGCCTTGGGCGCCGGATCCCCGGCGCCGGACCTCGGCGCCCGGACCTCCGGACCACCTGTTCGAAAACTCCTTTTCCGCAAAACAAAGTTAGTCCGAGGCAAATATGTATCCCTGTAAAACAGTTGTTAGCACAGTTAAAGTTCAACAGATGGATAAAAAAGAGTATGACTTAGATTCCGTCTTTCCGAGACCGGAATCTAGTCACGATCTCGACTTAGACATCCGAAATGGACCTAAGCCGGATCGACGCCTAATGTCCCCTTCCCGGGAACGCGTCCTCACAGTCACTCCCCTCCAGTGACTTACCTCACTTACCTGCCAGACGTCCGGTCAGCCCGTCGACCCGTCTGGACTTCTCGCCAAGCGTCCGGTCAGCCCGTCGACCCGCTTGGACTTCTCGTCAGCTATCCGGTCAGCCCGTCGACCTAGTTGGACTTCTCGCCAAGCGTCCGGTCAGCCCGTCGACCCGCTTGGACTTCTTGCCAGCTATCCGGTCAGCCCGTCGACCTAGCTGGACTTCTTGCCAGACATCCGGTCAGCCCGTCGACCTGTCTGGACTTCTCCTGCACACTCGATCAAAGTGTCAGACAACAACACAACTAACTTAACCTATTTGTCATTCATCAAAACCTGGGTTAAATCGTTAGTGCTAACCGCACCAACAGTTATAATCGTTGTCGAGCGTCTTCCTCCGCTGTTCTTCGACTCCACTCTCAGTGATTCTTTCCGAGCTCTCACTGCCAGTTCTTGAAGGTTCTTGGGGGCAAGTGCTGGTGCATTTCCAAAGTTCAAGAGGCAGCAACAAGCAATAAGTAAGCAAGAAGAGAGGGTTTTACACTTGTACTCTTTGTATTTCTCTTCTTATGTTGAGTGTTGTATGTGTGAGTATTGTACGAGGTTTCTCCACCTCCGGTAGTTACCGATAAGGAGTATTTTCTTAGTTGAGAGTGCTCGCGTGTGTGAATCCTTGGATTAGTCACCTCTTCTTGAGGTGAATACCAAGTAAATCCTCGTGTTAGCATTGTAGAGTGCTTCGTAGTCTTATTCCGCTGCCCATCAACAACAACGAAGTAAGCAATCAAGCGCGACAAGCTATTCACCTCCCCCCCTCTTCTAGCACATTTCGACCATAACATAACTTACAGGTGATGGTTGTTGCTGTCGAAGGCAGTAACATGGTGTACTTGACTCAGACTCCGGATTTTCTTCGCCGAAGCTACTCCAACCAACTTCCACTTTGTCGGCTGACAAAGGAGATGGGGCTACGACACAGAGGGATGCGGATGAAGGGGGGGGGGCACGAGAATATTTGGTATTAAGGGGGGGAAATTAGTATTAGGTCAAGGATATTTTTAAAATAAGGGAATATTTTAATTGTTAAAAAAGAGTAAGACATTGCCCAATTATAAGATTCATTCCCTTATTTATATTTTCATTCTTATAATCTAAACATTAATAATGACAATCAATAATTGTTATTGTCATTCTCCATCCTGATTCCTCCAAACTAAATATCCCTGAATTTTAAAATTTTAAACTCTAAAATTTTAAATTATTATGATCACTATTATATCAATTTTTTTTTATTAATTTAGCTAAAATTATTTAAAATTATTGTACTAATTATTTAGTAGATTTTGTATATTTTAATAATTATAGAATAATTTTTACACGATAATAATTAGTCATAATAATTATAATAATAATGAAAATTAAAAATATTATAGTAATTACTCATTGTTATAATAATATTAAATAATGAATATTTTGAGATAAAATATTCGGATGGAGCCCCTTTTTATTTTTTTTTAATATTTTTTTATGATTTATATAATTTAGAATGTCTTTATCAAAATAAATTCTAACACGCTCATCGACAGTCGAATCGTCATTTCGGCTATTCTTCTAGAATCTAAGGTGATACTTGGGAGGTAAATATATAAATTTTGCACGTATTAAGAAAGGTTAAGATAACCAATAAGATATCAATTTTAGATCCATTCATAGGTAAGATGGTTCACTCGTCATCTTTATCAGTCCATTTTACTGTTAATTTTAAAAAATAATAATAATTACAATTAATTTTATTAACTACTTCTAGGATAATAATTCGATTCTATAAATTTTTTTTATTAATTATCAAGATAAATTAAAAAATACATGTCACGAGTAGTTTAATATCTTTTAGTTATATCCCTAATTGAATAAAATTTTTTTATAAACATATTATAATTGAAGATAGAATTATAAATATTTAGATAATTTAACTATTCTATATATTATAATTTTAGGAACTTTGTCAGCTAATTTTTAAATATTATAAAAAAATACAGATAATTACTAACCTTATAATTAAATAGAATACGAAGACGAAATAAGTATGCTACTAATAAAAATTTAATTTCAGTTCTATTCAAAATGATATTGTTGTATGACCAACTGCGCCAGTCTAATTCATGTCGTCTTCAACGTTTCCACTTTTTTGAGTAGATCGATGTTGAAAGGCCTGTCATCAGACCAGCTGTCACCGTACTATAATTATAATCATCAATAATTAATCTTTTTAGTCCCTCGTTTTTCTTTATCCTTTTTATTCATTGTCTTAGTCCAGGGATGATAATTTACTCTATAAATTCGGAGCCCTACGGAAAAAACTTAAAACAAGGATGAGCATTCGAGAATAGGGATGAATTCAAGAATTTTTTTTCTAGGATGAAGTAGATTCGAAGTGGATATGGGGATATTATCCTCATCTCTGAATCTGTCGGAAAATAATAATAATATTATTATTATTATTAATATAATAATATTTTTAAAAATAGTATTAATAATATTGATAATAATATTAAAAAATTTTAAAATATTAATAATAAAATTATTATTAATATTGATATTACTATTAATAGTAAAATAATAATAATATTAAATTAATTTGGGGATGAAAATGGAGATGAAGTCGGGGATAGAGATTTGATTTCCGATGATTTAAATTTGGAGATTCTCCAAACTCGAAAAAGTAAGGATGAGGATGGAAATGAGGACAGGGAAGAATTTCGGAGGTAGAGATAGAAATGACAAATTCATCCCGTCCCCCGTCCTATTGTCATCCCTATATTCACCCCTCTTCCACGACATCTGTCCTCTCCTGACAGTTCCTATTTACTAAATTACTTAGTATTTATTAGCTATGATGATTGTATTTGTTATTTGATTCTAAACATTAATTATTGGATAAAAATTAAATGGACCAATCATTTATATTTTATCAGCTGAGTCTTTCATTTTTTTTTATTAAAGTGGGCATTTCATTTAAAATTATTTATTTTAAAAAATTATATTATTTAATCATTCAATCAGTAGAAATTAGTAACTAGCTCTACAATATAGAAATTAATATATAATTTTTACTATATATAAAAACTAACAACTAGCACCTATAATATATATCATTCGAAAATATAAAAACGAGTAAATAACTTTTACAATTATTGAAACTAATTATTTACTTTTATAGGGGATAGAAGATAATTGCTAGCTCCTTTATATAATTTTTATTTTACTTATTTTAATGATAATTTAATTAAAATAATATTTTAATTAGTAAAATAAAATATTTGAATGAGTAAAATAAATAATTAAGACTTTATGATATTATAAAAATTAGCTTCTATATAAAAATTAGTTATTAGTTTGTACGATGATTTAATATCATTTTTATTTTATTTTTTAAATGATAATTTAATTAAAATAATATTTTAATAAATAAATTAAAGGATAAAGACATCATAATAATATTTTTTATATTCAAATGAATATAATTTAATTATGATCGAATACCTTGAAGTTAACATGTAACTTCTGTAACATATAGTAATTAACTAATTTCTATATGTTATAAAAATTAATCATGTACATATTATAGAAGTCACATACTAGTTTCTCTAAGTCTATTCAATTTAGAGATATTTTTAAGATAAAATTATTAGAGGAATTATTATTTATTTATTTATTTTAGAAAAAAATATTAATATTCTATTAAATTACAGTGCTTTTTAATTATCCAAGCATTCAAATGTCACTCTTTAATGTTAAAAACATTTAACAGATCAGATATCAATAGATACAAAATTACGTACAGTATGATGAATACTATCTAGCTAATCCTAATCTTCTTATCCCAGACCACCGTTTAGTGTTCACGCTCTTCGAGGTGCCTCTACGTATAGGTTCGACACTTGTATAAAAATTTTGTACAGTAGAACCTGTACGATTTTCCTAGGACTAACCAATATTAGTCACCTCTTCTTGAGGTGGATACCAAGTAAATCCTCGTATTAACATTGTAGAGTGCTTCGTAGTCTTATTCCGCTGCCTATCAACAACAACGAAGCAAGCAATCAAGTGCGACGAGCTATTCACCCCCCTAGCACATTTCGACCCTAACATAACTTGCAGGTGATGGCTATTGCTGTTGAAGGCAGTAGTATGGTGTACTTGACTCAGACTCCGGATTTCCTTCGTCGGAGCTACTCCAACCAACTTCCACTTCGCCGCCTGACAGAGGAAATGGGGCTACGACACGGAGGGATACGGATGAAGGGAGGCACGAGAATATTTGGTATTAAGGGAAAAAAATTAGTATTAGGTCAAGGGTATTTTAAAAATAAGGGAATGTTTTGATTGTTAAAAAAGAGTAAGACATTGCTTGATTATAAGATTTATTCCCTTATTTGTATTCTCATTCTTAATCTAAACAATAATAATGACAATCAATAATTGCTATTGTCATTCTCCATCCATGTTCCTCTAAACTAAACATCCCTGAACTTTAAAATTTTAAACTCTAAAATTTTAAATTATTATGATCACTATTATATCAAAAATTTCTTTATTAATTTAGCTAAAATTATTGTACTAATTATTTAGTAGATTTTGTATATAGATTTTGTATATTTTAATAATTATAGAATAATTTTTACACGATAATAATTAGTCATAATAATTATAATAATATTGAAAATAAAAAATATTATAGTAATTACTCATTGTTATAATAATATTAAATAATGAATATTTTAAAATAAAATATTCGGATGGAGTCCCTTTTTATTTTATTTTTTTTAATATTCTTTATGATTTATATAATTAGAATGTCTTTATCAAAATAAATTCTAACATGGTCATCGACAGTGGAATCGCCATTTCGGCTATTCTTTTGGAATCAAGGTGGTACTTGGGAGGTAAATCATATAAAATTTTGCACATATTATAAAAGGTTAAGATAACCAATAAGATATCGATTTTAGATCCATTCATGGGCGAGATGATTCACTCGTCATCTTTGTCAATCCATTTTACTGTCAGTTTTAAAAAATAATAATATCAATTAATTTTATTAACTATTTAATGCATTATAACATGAGGATAAATTTTTATAAATATATTATAACTGAGAATTAAATCATCAATATTTAATGACAATTTGATTATTCTATTATGGTATTATAATTTCAAGGATTTTGTCAATTAATTTTTAAATATTAAAAAAAAAATTATGAATAATTATTGAAGCTTCGTCCTATCTAGTAGGGTAAAGATCATTATAATTAAATAGAATACGAAAAGAAAATAAGTATCCGACAAATTTAATTTCAGTTCTATTCGTAATAATATTGTTGTATGACTAACTGCGCCAGTCTAATTCATGTCGTCTTCATAATAATTTCCACTTTTTTGAGTGGATCGATGTTGAAAGGCCTGTCATCAGACAAGCTGTCACGCTACTACAATTATAATCATCAATAATTAATTTTTTTATTCCCTCGTTTCTCTTTAACCTTTTTGTTCCTGGTCTTCACCCCTCTTCCACAACATCTGTCCCCTCCTGGCGGTTCCTATTTACTAAATTACTTAGTTTTATTAGCTATGATGATTGTATTTGTTATTTGATCCTAAACATTAATTATTGGATAAAAATTAAATGGACCAATCATATTTTATCAGCTGAGTCTTTCATTTTTTTTATTAAAGTGGGCATTTCATTTAAAATGATTTATTTTAAAAAATTATATTATTTAATCATTCAATCAGTAGAAATTAGTAACTAGCTCTACAATATAGAAATTAATATATAATTTTTACTATATATAAAAACTAACAACTAGCACCTATAATATATATCATTCGAAAATATAAAAACGAGTAAATAACTTTTACAATTATTGAAACTAATTACTTGCTTTCATAGGGGTAGAAGATAATTGCTAGCTCCTTTATATAATTTTGATTTTACTTATTTTAATGATAATTTAATTAGAATAATATTTTAATAAGTAAAATAAAAATATTTTAATGAGTAAAATAAATAATTAAGACTTTATGATATTGTAAAAATTAGCTTTTATATAAAAATTAATTATTAGTTTCTCCGATGATTTTATATCATTTTAATTTTATTTTTTAGAATGATAATTTAATTAAAATAATATTTTAATAAGTAAATTAAAGAACGAAAACATCATAATAATATTTAAATATAATTTAATTATGATTAAATATGTAAAAATTAACATGTAGCTTATATAACATACACTAACTAGCTAACTTATAAAAATTAATCGATAGCTCTACATATTATATTATAAAAGTCACAGTAATTTCTCTAACTCTATTCAATTTAGAGATATTTTTAAGATAAAATTATTAGAGGAATAATTATTTATTTATTTATTTTAGAAAAGAAGGTTAATATTCTATTAAATTTAGTGCTATTTAATTATCCAAGCATTCAAGTGTCACTCTTTAAAAAACATTTAACAAATCAGATATCCGTCTGATCAAATAGATAGAAAATTATACAGTATGATGAACACTATCTAGCTAATCCTAATCTTCTTATCGTCCCAGGCCACCGTTCAGTGTTCACGCTCTTCGAGGTGCCTCTACGGACCCAGATAAAGATAGACATGAGAGGAGAGGAAGAAACCGAACAAAACAGAGGGAATATCGTGGCAGAAGATTAGAAATTAAAAAACTAATATTCTCCCCACTTCTTCTCTCCTAGTCTGGAAATTGCATCCAGTAAAGACATCTCATCCAATGCCAAAATCCAACAAGATCTCCAGACACGTACTCTTTATTGCATTCGACACAGCTCAATCAAAGCATTTCCACCTTTAGGCTCGCCATCAGCATCATATCATTCTTTTTAAGCGTGCTATTCGGAAGACCCTCTTCATCTCAGTGTTAGTGACTGCTAAGGCAAATGGGTAGCACATCACTTTCCTCCCTTATCCTTCTCCTTGTTATGCTCTGCTTCCAATCGATTTTTCTTACAGTGAAAGCATCATCAGATAAGGTACTAAAACTTTCTCACGAGGCCTTTGGTAACTCGATGTCTGAATGTCTTAAAAACTATTGAAGGTATATATTGTTTACTTGGGAGAAAGGAAGCATGATGATCCGGATCTCGTCACGGAATCGCATAGTCGAATGCTCACTTCTGTTCTTGGCAGGTAATTTTACTTCACTGTTTAGTAGTTAGTCCTTGAGTAGTTCAGTCGTAGATTGTGAAAGGTAAGTGCTTAAGGATTTCGTGATGGGAACAGCAAAGAGGAAGCGCTCAGATCCATCGTCTACAGCTATCGACATGGATTCTCTGGTTTTGCAGCGAAGCTGTCGAAGTCTCAAGCTCAGAAAATTGCAGGTTCAAATGTTTTAAATTGTGACTAGATTTGATATGGTCTGTTTAATTGTGTTCGCTGGGTGTGCCATGTATAGAATTGCCAGAGGTGATAAGCGTGAAGCCAAGTCGGACGGGGAAACTGCTGACAACGCGCAGTTGGGACTTCCTCGGCGTCAACTATTTCGAATCTTCCGGCTTACTGCACAAGGCAAACTACGGCGAGAATATCATCATTGGAGTCATAGATTCAGGTCGATTGTTGGAAACTAAAACCTAACGGAGTCAATTTTCCGTCCACTAACGGTAGTTCCATCGTTTGTGGCCGGCGCGTCTGCATGTTGCTACAGGTGTGTGGCCGGAGTCGAAGAGCTTCAGCGATGACGGCTACAGCCCGGTGCCGACGCGGTGGAAGGGGAAGTGCGTGCCCGGCGAAGCTTTCGACGCCCACAACTGCAGCCGCAAACTCATCGGCGCCCGCTACTACACGCGTGGAGTCGACCCCGAGCTCTTGCAGGGCGTCTACCTCTCCGCGCGCGACTCCAATATCCACGGGACGCACGTCGCCTCCATCGCGGCTGGCAACGTTGTGCCCAACGTCGACGTGGTCGGGATGCCCGCTGGCGCCGCCCGCGGCGGCGCTCCCCGCGCGCGCGTCGCGATGTACAAGGCTTGCTGGGCTGGCGGCACGTGCGTCGAGGCCGCCGTGATCAAGGCCATCGACGACGCAATCCACGACGGGGTCGACTTGATCTCGATGTCGATTAGGGGGCTCGGGTACCCCTTGGAGACTCTGCACGCGGTGATGAAGGGGATCCCGGTGATCCTCGCCGGCGGAAACGACGGCCCGACGCCGATGACGGTCACCAACGAGGTGCCATGGGCTATCACAGTGGCAGCAACGACCATCGACCGCTCTTTTCCGACGGCCTTTGCCCTGGGAGACGGCCAAAAACTAATGGTAGTGTAAATCAAAATTTCAATCGATAATTAGCTTGTCAGAACTATAAACATGAAACATCTATGCGTTTTCATAATCGCAGGGACAATCATTGTTCAGAAACAGGACGAAGAATCTTGAATTAGTAGTCCCAGAGTAATCTATCACCAATCATTCCATCATTTACTAACTCACTCTGTTTTTTGATCATGAGTAAATTATATGCAGCTGCTCCAACGGGACACTCGAAGGCCTCAAGGTGAAGGGAAAAATGGTATTTTGTTACGATCCTTTCAACTCGGAAGGCTTCCTGCCGACGAAGACGCTGCCGGATGCTATCTCTGCAGTGTTGGATAAGGGAGCCAAAGGGCTCATCTTTGCACAGTACCCTTTCAATCACATCGAAGATCTTGCCCCATGTGTTCTCGCACGCATTCCTTGTATTCTGGTCGACTTCGAGATCGCACAACGCATCTCAGATTACTTAGACGGCTCAAGGTACACATTTTAAAACTCCATAAAGACTTTAAAGCCATTAAATCCAAGATTGATGGGTCGCGGTTGCAGGACTCAGCCGGTAGTGAAAATAATGCCGACGCAATATTCGATCGGCCGAGAGGCGGCACCTAGGGTCACGTCATTCTCTTCGAGAGGACCAAGTGCAAGGCAACCTGAGATACTCAAAGTACGCATGAAACCTAAATCAATTAAATATTTTGATGCTTAAAGATTTTTTATTTTCAATGATGAATACAATCAAGCAATGTCCACAGCCCGACATAGCTGCGCCGGGAAACGCTATTATTGGAGCGTGCGAGGACAAGTTTGTTGTCCTTTCAGGAACATCCATGGCCGCTCCTCATGTCTCTGCTGTAGTTGCGTTGCTCAAGGTCATCCACCCCCACTGGTCTCCCGCTGCAATCAAATCAGCACTAGTCACTACAGGTTTCTTTTTCTCAACTTTGCAAACACTTTTAACCTTGTTCTCCATGAGATCGATGACTCAATTCTGGTTGCAGCGTCCGTGACTGATGCGCACGGAATGCCGTTGGTGGCTGAGGGAATTCCTCGTAAATTGGCTGATCCTTTCGACTTCGGTGGAGGCCAAGTGAACCCAAACAAAGCTGTGGATCCAGGCCTCATCTACGACATTGACCCACGGTACAACTATGGAAAAATCAGTTGCAACAAAGGCGTATCCATTGATGCAAACTGCCCGTTCAAGTTCAACGAACCCTTGCACAATCTCAATCTCCCCTCCATTGCACTCCCTTACCTGAAGAAGGAGCTCATCGTGACGCGCACAGTCACCAACGTGGCCGATGATGCACGTGCAGTGTACAAGGCCATCGTAGAGGCCCCGGCAGGTGTAAGAATGGTGGTGCAGCCGTCAACTTTGGTGTTTGATGCAAATGCGAAGGTGAAGACCTTCAACGTGACCTTCACCGCAATCCATAGGGTGCAGGGAATCTACCGCTTTGGGAGCTTAGCTTGGCACGATAGCGCTGCTCATTTTGTGAGGATCCCCATTGCAGTGCGTACGGTGATTGAGGATTTGTATGCCGACACTTCTTAAGGGCTACACATCGTTGTGTTTCTGTGTGATGTGATAATTACCGCTAGTTCTTAGCTCCTCGATCCCAACTACTTATGGCTTGTTATCCGTGAAGTAGAATGAAAGTTTAGTATTAAGTTATGGGAATTGATGCTTCTTAAATTGGCCCTCTTGTTCTGTTGGATAATCTTGGTTGAAAATGGGGAAGATGGCTTGTTTGGCACATAGTTCTGATGTTGACTGAATGAGGACTCCTTACGGCAAAGAAGAACTTCAAAGCGCTCCTGTGTATCAAAAATAACGCTAGCCACTGGGTCAGGGAATGGTGTAGGCATTCCGACGCTTACGTTAGTGATCTAGTCGAATGTGATGAACATTGATGAATAGTAATAATAGATGAAAAGAATATATGATGTGATAGACATATATTGAGATACGATGTGACTGATAATAGTTTAAATTCAATGATCCAGGTTAATTCTCTCTCCTTCGTACTTGATTAGATGGTTCTTAGGAACCCTTAGTAGGGGTTTCAAGGTTCATGTCTTAACGTCACTTCATCGTTTTCAAGGTTTAATGATCCAGGTTAATTCTCTCGCCTTCGTATTTTTCAAGGTTCATGTCTATGGCTTCCGCTCCTTCTGTCGTTATTCATGGGCTCTGGTACACATCTACTACATCTACTTCAAAAGCGAGGAGGTGAACCAACTGCGTTTAACCTACCATATTTCTCATGACCATTACTTAGTCATCCCTTCCAGCCACAATCCACCCCATCTCCCCCCCGGCTAGCTATTTGCCTTTTTCAAGGATCAGTTCCCCGTCGGCCTCCATTTTTTCTTTCACCTCCTTTTCTCGGAAGTTTTTTCTTATTTTCATATCCCCTTGCAACAATTAGTGCCTAACTCGATTAGATTATTGTGTGGAGTCTGTACCCCGTTGTTATTTTGATGTGATCAATCGAGTTAAGTTAGGTCATGTTTGTGTTTGATGTATTGTGTCTAAGTGTGCACGAACATAGGAGCACAAGAAGTCGAGCAGAAGATACAGTGGACGAGAAGGATGACACGGAAATCAAGTCGACGGGTTCGGTGCATCCGAGGGTGAGAAGTTGTGGAAGAGTACATCGATGGATGAGAAAGACACTCGCAAGGATGAGAAGTCGAGGAGGAAGTCTATTTAGGGAGAAGGTCGGAGTTGGATTCGGGTGAGCTCAACTCCGGATAACCGGAGCATCACCCATACGAAGAAGACCAGCTGGAGGTTGATTTGCCTTGTGGAAGACGCCTCTAAGCCTATGGAAGGCACCCTCAAAGTCTCATGGAATGCGCTTTCAATACCCGTTAGTTGAAGATAAAGTTTTATCTTCGACAGATAAAACTTAATCTATTGAAGGCGCCTTGAATCTACATGAAGGCACCTCTGAGCCACGGATAGATATTTCCAAGGATTATAAAAAGATCTTTGGAGTTAGAAAATAAACAACAACTCAACTACAACTTCTGTAATCACTTCCTAGTCTTTTTTTAAGCTATCAGCGTCCATAAGAGGCTACTTTGCCTTTAACAAATGAGACTTCTAGTGGAGTTTTTTCAACACTTTGGATTAACAACCATCTAAGTTGTGACCAAATAAATCTAGCCTTCTTACTATTCTCTTAGAAATTGTTAATTTTATGCATTCTTATTTTATTTAATTAATTGTGCATAATTAATCAAATCCAAAAGATCGTGAAAGGACTTGTTTAATTTTTATAGACAATTCACCCCCTTTCGTCGATCGCACCAGGATCAACAATTAGTATCAAAGCCTAACCGCTTCAAAAGGACTAATCGTGACAAAAGTAAATAAGATGATGGTCGGACTGAGTATCTATCCGCTGAAGTTTGAGGGGGAGTTTACCCAATGGAAAAAGCGAATGAAAGTATGTTTCAAAACTTATTTTAAAATTTTCCTAATAATAAAATATGATTTTATAGCTCCCAAAGATCAATAAGGAGCTGAAAAGGAAGAATATCAGTGGACTAAAAAAGAACAAGCTGACTTTGTAGCGAATGGATAAGCTGAGTTCCACCTGCTGAGCGTATTTCCACTTCAGGCTGGAGCTACGAATCAATAAAAGAATTTTGGGACAAGTTCTTGGAGCTACACAAAGGAATGCCCGAAGTAAAATTTATGACACGAGACCTGCTACTGAACCACCTAGTGAACTTTCGACTGAAAGAAGGAGAGTCAGTAGCGCAGCCGTACGCCAAACTAAAGGAACTGATCACCAGACTCACAAATCTTGGAGAAAATGTAACAAATCGAGATTCTCTAAGGTATGGATTGAATGTTTTTCTGAGAATACCCAATGATCCTCAATAATCGACTCCTACTATATTTTTAAAGGTGTAGAGGTAAGTATATTAGAAAGTTTATTTTCCACTTTAGAACTTCATGAACATAGATGTGCGGAATTAAAGAAGAAGCCAAGTCAGATAATTGCCCTGAAGGCAAGAATATACGATCCAAACTCTGAAGCATCCATCGACGAAGACGAGGCAATTTTAATGGTAAAAAATTTTAGTAAATTTCTTAAAGCTAATAAATTGAATAAATCATATGCGAAGCACCACCTTTGGAGCAAGAGGAAAATTTGATGCAACAACTACCAAGAAGAAGGGCACATCAAGGACGATTGCCCAAAATTAAAAAGAAAAGAGAAAGACAAGGGAAAAAGACAAACAAGATCGAAGTACAAGACCCTAAAAGCGATATGAGATGAATTGTCATCATCAAAATCGAAGTTAGAAGAATACGCCAGATTAGCCATGATGCTAGACTCATAGAGGAACGACGAAAGTTCCTCAGAAATATGCATCGACGAAGGAGGAAGATCTTCAGAAAAAAACAGTGATAAAGGGAGAGGACCTTCAGGAGAAAGCAGTGACGAAGGGGAGGATTTTTAGAAAAAAGCAGTGATGAAGGGGACCATTAGACTACGAGGTTAGTAAGGTACGTGCATTACCTCTTGAAAAATTATTTCAATTTATTAAAATACTTTTTAAAAATATAGTAGAATTAGAGAAATAAAATGTTAAATTAAAATTAAATTTAATAAATTCATATCCTTTAGACATGTATGATAACCTTAAACTAGAAAATGAAAAACTAAAAGCACAAATAAAGAAAATGAAATGAAAAACTAAAAGCATAAATAAAGAAAATGAAAAATAATACATGTTAGAATTTGAATGCTTTTCGAAAATCAAGTTTCAAAATTAATTGGTATATTAGAAATGATAAGGGGCAAATAACGAAAATCTCTAAAAATTATGTACCAAAATTTTTAGTGAATCTAGTAGGGAGAAATCTATATTGGGTTCCAAAAGTAGTATTTTTGTTGAGGGAACTTTATTTTTAGAATTTTCTCATAAACAATAAAAATTTTATGATTATTTTTTGAAAAGTTAATTTTTAATGTTAAAAATTTAAGAAAATAGAAATTTAAAATTTTTTATTTTCATGTCATTAAATAATTTATTTTACATATTTAGAAAAAATTTGTAAACTAATCTAACTTATTTTGTTTAATTTCGATATTTTTTTTTTTGAAAATTAAAAAGTAATTTTTTAATTATTTTTTAAATAGAAGATTAAATTAATAAAAATAGAATATATTTAAAAATTATTTCTGACAAATATTAGACTGCTGGTAATTCTTATTATGTACTCTAGAATTTTTTAAAATTTTTTAACTGTTTATTTTATTTTTCTCTATTTTTTAATGTGATTAACGGGGGAGAAATATGTATAAATTAGGAGGTAGAATAATTAAAATTTTATCCCTGTACTTATTTGCCAAACTATTAGCATCATTGTAATTTTCATTCACTTATTATATTTTACATTTTATTTTATCTCTAACTTTAACTCGGGTTGATGCACATTAAAAAGAGGGAGATTGTAAGTATCCCGTGATAGTTTTGATTTGGTTAATAGAGTTAAGTTAGATCTTGTTTATGTTTGATGTTTTGTGTATAAATATGCAGGAACTTAGTGTTGGCGCTAGGAATTCCGTTCTGTGTAAATTTCTTGTACAAAAATTTGTACAAACACAGAACTTTTCCTAGTAACCCACATGCTCGATCAGACATATGTTTCATCAATCAAGCAAGTTCTTGATTGATCAACGCGCACCTTGATCGAAGCACAAGATCGTTAGTTTCTTGTGTTGGTATTCAAAATCGATATCCAAAATTGACACGAAGAAAACAAAACTAGATACGCAGCGAAATTAAAGAATTAGTTGTACCTTTCTTCGTAGCTAAAGACCTTTTGATCTTCTGTCGTATTCCTCTCCTCTTTTTTGACGTCGTGTGGGCGATAATCTACAAAGACAAACTGAGCTTGCTCTTTTTGTTTGCCTTTTGCGGATCCATGCTTCACGCTCTTTTTTGTTTGCCTTTTGCTTCTTGCTATATTTGATTCAGCTTCTTTATATCATATCATTTTATACATGATCACTGAACTGTTAAATGGTAATGAGATTGCTGAACGTTCAAAATTCAATTGAAACTACAATGATCGAGTTACTTGTATTTCAGTGAAATTTATTACCAAACTCATGCAATTAAAATAGATCAAAGCACTTGGAACTTTTTGTGTTTTCTCTAGAATTCTAAATATTGGATGAAAACTAGGTAAAAAATATATAACCAGCCTTCTATCAGAATGCTATAATTATGCCATGCTAGAAATTTTACGAATGACTCAAAGAAGTTGAACATTCACACGTTATTTCGATACAGAAATTGGATTTTTGTTTAGTTTTCATCCTTCACACAACTCTTTCGATAAATTTTGATAACCAATAACTATAATCATGACTAATGATGAAAACATAGCCGCAAGCTTGCTGCCTAGCCGTGGCTAGTGAAACCCAAAGTCCCATATGAGTGTGAGTTGGGGGTATTGATCGTGGTTGTCATTTAAATTAAAAATTCAAACTTGTTTTCAAATTGTTATGAATGATAAGGTCTGTTTGATTTGTGTGTTTTTCATTTTTATTTTCTGAAAATATATATATTTTTAAAAAATAATGTTTGATTTGTATTTTTTTTAAAAAAAATAAAAAATATCTTAAATTCATTTTTTATTTTCTAAAAAAATGATATTTTCAGAAAATAGAAATGAAAAATATGCAAAAGTCTTATTTGCTCGATACAATTTTTTTATTTTTTAAAAATAAAATAATTATTATGTTTTAAAAAGATCTTATTATATCATTCACCTTGTTATAGAAATATATATTTTTAAATTTAACTTTTTAAGAAATGAATTTTTTTTTACCAAACGTTTAAACTCGAGTCAAAAAATAACGTGGCTTCGAACGAGATTACGATGCCACACAAATCGTCGGCTGCGCTCGTTCCTTCCGCCGATGGTCGCAGCGACCACCAATGGTGGCATCATCGCCGCCGCCGCGCAGGTGGAAGTCATCTAGCTGTTGCCTGCTCCTCACCCTCCTGCGGATTCACGCGACAAGCCCGGGGAGCCCTCTGGTTGGGGCCTCACCCTGTCCGTTTCCTTCTCCTCCGGAAACCCTAAGATCGAGGAGACTCGAGGAATCATGCACCTCTACCCGGATGAAGCTACCTCCTCCGACAATCTACCTGTGCACGTCGCTTCATTTGATGGCGAAGTTTCCAAAATCTTGGAACTTTACGCTCGATGTGATTTTGGCGCGTTTAAGTGCTGAATACTGTTAGGGTTTATTAAAATGTGCTATTTTTAATTCTGTTGTGCCTTCATCATGCACATGGTCGAGATGCGAATCGTTAGGTAAATGATTCGACTTTTAGGTCCTACTTTGGCGTTTTTAGAATATTTATTAGGAATGGATGTATTTGCTTGTTGATAAGGCTCTCACGATGTTTATATATCCTTCTTAGAACTGATGGTGTGGACGATCAATATAGTGCGATCTTCAAGTTTGATAATCAAATTTCTGCTGATGGATTCTGCCAACACTTTAATGGGAGGCGGTTTTCATCTCTGGAGGTGTGCAGCGGAGTTCTTTCATAAATAGCATCAAATAATTGGGAAAATGCGCCTCACACTGTCTGAGTATTCTTGGACCTTCTCTTGTTATACAAGGTGATCAGTGTAGTGTTCGTTACAATATCGATGTGCAGTACACTGGATCGATTGAAGATACACAAAGCTCAGCGACAAGCTCTGTTGAAGAGCCTTCTCGTCCGGTTTGTCTTGGTAGGTTTTTCCAACACTTGGAATATATGGTTCTCTTATTGATAAAGTACACAGGAAAAATATAGCCATTGAAATCTCGTTCATACAACTTGGCTGAGACTCCTTTTTAGCAGTTCAATGCTACCCAAAAATGAAGTGCCACACTGTGCATATTGTTGGTTAATTGTCATTAAAACAATGCCCGCATGCCATATTGTTTTTTTCCCCATAATGCAAAATCTACTGGTTTCTGCACCTTTCCTGTATATTAGACATCTCATCTTTTGTTGAAATTCCAAACACTTATTTTTCTTGATTCCATGCTTTGAACTCTGAATTGTTATCCTTTAGGCAACCAAAATTACCTGATATGATAGCTTATTTAGCTGGATAGTTGTGATCCTCGTAAATCTATGATTTTGGAAACATATTTGGTTCAACTTGCTTTGCAAGACTAGCCTACAGCTACTCTGGATTTTTCACATAGTGATTCTTGGTCATCTAAACATATTGAGCTCATTAATTATCTAAAGGATAGAAATTTAATTTAATTTATAATCTACGATTAAATTTTCACTCTCTCTTGCTATCAGTAATATTGGAATTACAATCGCTACTCATATGGGACAATTCTATCAATTTTTAGGTTGAAACATCTCAGAATGAATCTAGCAAGGGTATTTACTGTCAGAGCTAATTTCATAAAAATTCCCATATCTATCTATTTTAGATTTTGAATGTTGACAAATAACATAAATGTGGACATAAATATCCCACCACCTTTTAACACATTTTTAGTAAATTTGAGCATTCCTAATTAGTAAGTAATGTGATCCTGAGTTCATGAATGATTATGTAAACCATATAATGATCTTTGCTTAACATTGAATATATTGTTCTCTAGTTTATTATTAGTTTAGCTTGCTTGTTTTTGGTTCTCTTCATTGTTCAGTCCAATTATTTTCATGACTTACATTATGTTGATATATGAGTCTTTATTTTTTTTTTTTTTTGTCAATTTACAGAGAGACTAGATCAAGATACTAGTGGCATTCTCACAACAATTTGCAATCATTCTTTTCACTGTTCATGCATATCTAAATGGACAGATTCATCTTGCCCGGTAAGAGACATGATTTCTTTATATTGATGTTTATTTGGAACCTCTCTACCCATCCTTTTTCTATCAAATAAGCTATAGTTAGTCCTATTGTGTGTTGATTGACTAAGTATATTTTGTTTATTGAAACCTGTTAGCATTTTCTGTGACTGATTTGTTTACGGGATGATTTCAGTTCTTATGGAAATTGTATTTCTACAATTACTGATCTTATTAGAAGTGTGATTTTGACATTTTTTTTTTAAATGAGTGTTCTGCCTTGTTCTATTGGGGCTCCGCTGTGACAATTAGACATCATACAAGCAACAAAAGTCAAATTGAAATGTTTACTTAGGAGGGAATTAGTACATAATTTACTGTATTTGTAAAATGTTGCTTCTGTGCTATGTCAGAGGGTTTTGTACAAGCTTTTACATATTACTTTGTGGTATCAAGGAAGAACTTCCCTGTTTTCATAGGCATGCTTTTAAGATTTTGTCAAGGTAAGGTAATTAAACACCATCAGATCCACTATGATAAATTATTGTTCCATGGTCTTTTTGCTGTATATAATATGAACTTTTACCTAGCAGACATGATCAATCTGTAAAATTTTGGCACTGGTAAGGATAGAAAAGGATGTATCCTATGCAAAATCGTACAGGAGCAAATTTTTACCTTCCTGATGCACATGTTGATGTATACGATCAAACTGCTTTTGCAATATAAAGGGGACACTCAACTATGGATATGAAAACTATGGAAATATGAGTATTGCGACTGCCATCAGATCTGATGAATTAACTTCTAATGAGCTGAAAATTTTCTTTCGTTTCTCAATTTGTTTGAGATGGTAAGAAAATCCTTAAATGTTTTCGTGTATACTGAATGGTAAAATTATGACACAAAACTAAAACTAAACACGTCCAATGTATTTTGGTTGGAAAATGTATTCATGAAGCAACAGGTGAAAGGGTGTGGGCATTCTTCTGGCATTATTAGTACTTTGCTGCTTCAAATTGTTTTTGGTATTATGATTTGAAATTATTGCAATTTGGCAATTAATTGATAATTACTCTCTCCACTATAAATGTGTTTTATATACACTTTATTATAATTATGCATATTATGAAAAGGTGGTCAGATGGCACATTCTAGTTGAATGGGTCCAGTTTTATGATACAATAATAGGTAGAAATATATATTTTTTGGTTCCACAAATAGGTTTCGTTTGTTCAATGCTAACTTAGCTTTATGCAAGACAGTGCATCTAAGGCTAACAATTAGTCAATTATTGTTTATAATATTCAAATTTGAATTGCAATTTCATTTATCCAACTGATGCAGGAGGAGATCCAAATTGGATTTTTTAAAGTAGTTATTCTTTAATTTTTATTTTTTAAATTATATGTAATTTTGTCCTAAATCTTAGGAACCAAGTCTTGCTAGTTAATTTATCCTAAATCTTGGGGAATAAGTCTAGTTGGTTATTTTTTCATTTAGATTTTTTTGAGGGTTTTGAGAGCTATATAAAAAACCTATGCTTAGATGATGTTTAAGACAAGTTATTTTGATATTGAATCAATTGGTTTCGCTTAAGCCACGTTACGGCTACATCTCTTTTATTCTTTTATTCCCGCTCTTGTTTTTTCGAGAAGGTTTTTTTTTAAAACCTAACTTGGGCTACTTCTTATTTCGTTATTTTTCTATTGTTTTCTCGTTAATTCCTCTGGAACATCACGTCCCAGAATAATCTATATTCTGCTTGGCGTCACCAATGTTATCCTTCCTTTCTACAAAACAATGCATCTAATGGTAAGAGTTAGTCAATTGTCGTTGATATCATTCATGTTTCTTGCTTTGTGACGGTAAAGTTGTTGCTTTGTGACCTAAAGGTCACGGGTTCGAATCTTGGACAGCCTTTTGCAAAAAAGTAGGGTAAGGCTGCGTACAATGGATCCTTCCCCGGGACCCCGTATGGCAGGAGCTTTGTGACCGGGCTGCCCTATATCATTCCGTTTAATCCAATCAAAATCATGTTGATGATAAACGTGGTAGCTGTGAATGTAGCGAGGACCTTGGTTTTGATGAGGCTCTTCTGAACATGAAACTCGATACTGTAATCTGTCGAAAATCTAAATTCAGCTTGTTAAATTAAGGACTGCTATATCTCAGTCCCATGTTATGGTCTCTGAAATCTTCTCACTTCTCTATTCCCTTTTTTTTTTTCACCCATAACAGATGGCTGGAGAATACAATGATCTTCTCACATCTCAACTAGATAACCAAAGAAAAGTATGTTAATATGCTATTTGTTATCTAATAATCTACTAGTGTGACCCACCTTTTATTGTTAGTTTAATGAAGCATTTACAAACTGTCAAATGGCATTCAGTAGCTTTAGTTGTTTTTTTATGGCATTACAGTATTATGAATCACTGGTTCTGGAGATTAAGGAGGAGACTGAGAAGGACATTTCTGAAGCTATTAAAAAGGCTGTTAGTCTAAAACTTCAGAAGTTCCAAATAAAGCTTGATAAATGCATTGAAGAGAAAAAGTTTATGGAGGATGTGAGTTACCCTATCATTAGGTTTATATATTTCGTGTCTCTTCTGAATTTGGTTTAGCCTTTCACATTTTTCTCTGATGTAC